>NC_040011.1:12353232-12508155 GCF_000972845.2 Larimichthys crocea | reverse complement strand
AAAGCGTGTAACAGGAAACTGTTCCATTACTTTACACTCACATTTCTGCTTTTATTCTTGTGAAATAATGGATAATCACGCCTCTAAACCTCAAAAATATCTGTCTAATAAGGTCCACACTACAGTCACAGCAAAACCAGCTGTACATGGCTCCATTTTAAGAGTTTACAAGACAAAACCAGTGAGGAAACACAGCCTTAAAGGTCCGGTGTGTGAGATTTAGGAGTCTTTAGTGGCAGGAATTGAATATTATATAATTATTAGTATGTTTTAATCAGCGTATAATCACCTGAAAATAAGAATCGTTGCGTTTTCGTTGTCCCAGAATAGCCCAGTCAGTTTTTCTTACATGCTCTGAAGGAGAGGTGAGGCGTGGGAGAGAGAGTATTCATCTGGTTGCAATCTGCATTCGCCCGCTAGGTGGCACTAAATCCTACAAACCTTTAACTCAAGCTGTGAATGTTTTTTTAAAAAGGAATCTGTGGGTCACATTACGGCTAAGTGCATAATTTACCAAGACTGATCCCCTGCTGATGATTTGGCTCATTAACAGTCTTAAAGAACCCAAATAATTGAAAATAATTAATGAGGTTCTCTCTTCAGACTCCACAATAGACAAGATAGACTAAAGGGGATATTACAGGCGCTAATGAGCGGGGGTGTGCTGTCAACACCAGGAGTGACTCACACAAGAGCCCGACCTGGCTTCAGTCATGTGGATATCTTTTTTAAAATCCCTTTGCTTCTAGTCGTCTGTTTCTGATTCCTGGAACGCCGTGAATGGAAAACTGTTGCTCCGGTCACTCTCAAATAAAATGTTAAAAACACTTTTCATGTTTTGTGGTCTTACGTAACGAGCCGAGAGCTCCTTCAGTCTTCAAAGACCTTTAAAGACTTCGGGGGTGAGAGGTCAAACACAACTTTACACCTCATAACAACAAACGCCGTGCCATGGCTTTACCTGGAAACTTCTGCAGCAACGTTCAGATAACCAACAGTACTCACATCTACGCTGGCAGCAGCTCAGTTCACTGATCGAGGCGCCCCTGAAAGCAACAACCCGAACCTTAAAAAATACCGATCCAGAATCCTGCAGAACAAAAACATTTTTGTAAACAGGCCAAAGCTTCTGAGAGGAAACATTACGGCTGTCACTTCTATGAAACATCAAGCGCTGAGTGAAATTATATAAAGTACAGCTGTAAGACACCACATGAGGAAACACTCAGTCCTGCCTCCTCCTCCGCAGAGCATGGGTGAAGCTACGGCGAGCTGGTTGTACAAATATTATATTTATCAAATATATTTATATTCTCAAATATTATAATGAGCTACAGAGACCAAAACTGTTTTTTGTACCAGGCTGTAAACATGTTTATTTCTGCTGTGAAGACATTTGAACATGGGGACTTATGGAGACTCAAGTGGACAACAAGAGGAACTGCAGTTTTTCTCTTTATTATTCATAAATAAATATGAACATTAACAGCTGTCTTGTATGCAGTATTGCGTGGACGGACACAAGTCCATGTTCCTGAAATAAAACTGAGAAAGTCTGAATGACATGAAGTGGAAACATGACTCATGATAAATAGAGTATGATTCATGTTTTCCCTGTTTAAAAAACAAACAAAGACCTGATTCAATCAGAATCGACACTGATCTTGTAGAATAAGAAACACATTAAATATATATCGACTACTTAAGTACTGTACTTAAGTACTAAAATGCAGTATCTGTACTTTTTTGGGGTATTATTTTTTTCCCAACTTCCACTTTTACTGCACTACATATATTTGATGAATTTAATACTTTTACTCCGATACATTTTTCATGAGCTGAATCGTTACTCGTTACTATTGTAGTGTCCAGCTGGACACGTGATGAATGACGAGGCGTTATCGAACAAACTGCATTTATTGCTGAACGGTTTGATTACAGGACTCGGTGACTGTCGGCTGGAACCACGCCAAAAAACCAACAGAACAGTCCCGGTCTCACATCAACCTCGCTCGTGCGCCGTACGTCATACACCTGACGCACCCAGGTGCGCTCTCTCACCTGCTGCCCCGCCCCCTCGCTCTCGCATTCATTCAGACGCATTCACAGACCATGGGAAATCACAGAACTCTACCATGATCATTGTAACATTAGAAGTTGTGCCTTAATAAATATTTGAAATAATATAAACAACAGTACTTTTACTTGTACTTTTACTTTCAGCACTTGAGTAGCAATTTTTTACATACTTCTACTTGCAATACTTAAGTACAAAACATTTTGAATACTTTAGTACTTTTACTTAAGTATGGTGTTTAAAGAACACTTCAACTTCTACTCAAGTCAGTTTTTGTACTTCTACTCCACTCCTTTACTCCAGTACTTTATACATCTCTGATCTTGATCATATCGAATCTGTAAAAACTTTAAATAAAATCATCTTTGATTGTAAAAATATACATTTCGAATTTAAAGTCCTGATCACATGACCCGCTCCGGTCGGCCTGTTGTCATTTCACGTCCTGATATCCGAGTCTTCGGCACCTCCGCCGCCGCCGCCGCCACACAGGAGCTGCGCGGCGTCCAGCTCATTCATTAACTTTGAGCCTCTGACATAAAGTAATCCACGCCTCGCACAGATAGACGTCGGCTGGATAAAGTCTGAAGATTAACAACATTTGCAGTCAATCATGAGCTGAACAACTGTCCCAGTGGCTGATAAAACACACACACACACACACACACACACACACACACACAGACACACACACACTCTGGCATCAACAAAGAGCCCCTGTTGGCCTGCCTGTGGGTATTGGAGTGTTTGGCCTTGGTGTAAATTGGCTGCCAGCTGGAGCGACGGACACTGAAGGCCTGCATCAGTGGATGGAGCCAGGAGGAGAGGCCTCTTCTTGTTGTGGAAGCTTTGGCCTCACTTCAAAAACACACACACACACTTTTAAGCCACACACACACACAAGCTACACACAAATTTAAAAACACGCTCTTGCCAAACTGTAAGTATTCACACATCCACCGTCACACACACACACAGTTATTGTCTGCTCTTAATTCTGTTTGATGGCCCTCAATCCTCCAGCCAGGACTCGGGGGTGCCTGGGGAAATCAGGCAGACAATAGACGCGATCCAAAGAGAAGCAGACTGCAGCCGGCCAGGAGGCCCGAGCTCGCACGAGCTGCCAAGAAGCAGCAACACTTGAATAATTGAGCTTTGAGTTTAGGTTGTGAAGGCCACGAGTGAAGTTAGTGACGCTAATGTGCAATACGCCTCGCGGGTCACACACAAAAACAGAAAGAAACACCCCGAAACTGAAACTCCTGGTGGTCGCATCGTCTTTATATTCATGTGCTGTAAAGTTGGAGCATTGGTATGGGTGTTTTCTCCTTTTAGTTGAAGAGTGAATCAGAGCGAGCGGCGAGGAGGAAGAGACGGGACATCAAGTACTTCTTCCTGTCAGCAAGCCTCTCCCAGAGGCGAGAGGAGCGTGTCTGATCACACCGACAAGACAGAAACCCAGACACAAACTTGTATTCTGTGTTAAGTTAGGCTGCTTCACTCACTCAGGCAGGTAACCTGCCAGAGACTTTTCCATTCCACAACCACCGAGGAAAAAAAAACCCGCTGATTTTCTGTCTTCGTTCATCAAACAGACGGTTTAATAACCAGAAGACGGGAAGATCTTAAAGCTGCCAGCAGGGGGCGACTCCACTGGTTGCTTTTGTACGGACTAATGGAGAATTCACCCGACTTCTCACTAGGGTTGGAAAGTTTCCAGTGAATGTCTGGAAACTTTTCATGGGAAGTTAAGAATTTTGGAAATTTCAGGGTTCCCACACCTTTTTTATGAACAAATTCAAGCACCTTCAAGCACCAGTTTTTCCATTTTTCCAGCACCTTTAAATAGGTAGCCTACTAGTTGTGTTTGCCATGATGGGAAGCGCAGCGGTGTCACTGTATGGCATAATAATATGGGTCTAATTAACATTATTTCATATGGTGGTAGATTGACTGTTTTGATTTTTAACTAATTGTGAATTGGCTTGTATTTGTCAGCTTGTGAGCGGTGTATTTCTCGGCAGAACACCAAGCGAGTATGATAACTGAGTTCTGCATGTAAAGGCATCGGATCAAGCGCGTAGCCGCTTAGGAAACATTTTTGTTTTCTCTTGGCATTTTCAAGCACTTCACAAAAAATTCAAGCATTTTTACAACCTTGAAAACACTGAATTGAAATTCAAGCATTTTCAAGGAATTTAAGCACCCGTGGGAACCCTGAAATTTATAGGAATTTATGGGAATTAACTGGAAATTGGGGATAATTTAAACAATCACATCCAAACATTGTTGTCATGAGCAGACATCCATGCAAAATAATATAATTAAAAAAAAAAAACAATAAATAACTAGAATGTGTGGTCTTTTTTCTTCAGTTTTATACATTTCGGGTTTATTCTCATAGATTCCTGTTAATTCCCATGGAAAGTTTCCAACTATTCTCATAGATTCCTGTTAATTCCCATGGAAAGTTTCCAACTTTTGCAACCCTACTTCTCACTTGATGAGTTCAAAGCCTCAATCACGCAATCTCGCTTTAAATCTCAGTGAGTTCACAAACCAGACTCAAGAAACTCAAACGTCAGGAATCAACATTCTGTCGCTGCGTTGCCTATTTGCCGCCTCAAATGTTGTCCCCTCATATTTTAGTGGCAACCGCCATAATGCCAAAGTTGAGACTTCAAAAAATGGTTGTCCACGAACTAATGGGTGACGGTTGGGAAAAATCAGAACCGTGCAAATCGGGAATGATCTTGGATACCAACTACAGGGGTAAAGGACTTGGACAACAAGTTGAAACAATTCAATTGACAAGAAAACTGCAACTATTGGGTAATCTGCGAATGTTTCAGTCATTTTTCAAAGCTAAACTGACAAATATTTTCATGTTACATGCTCTCAAATTTGGATTTGCTGCTTTTCTTTGTCTTGTGTTAGAAAACCGAATATCTTTGGGACTTTTGGACAAGACGAGCAATTCCAATATTGCTCTTGGAGGTAATTTATTAATATATTCTGACAAAACTTTAAGAAACAGAGACACTGTTAGTTGCAGTCCAACACAACCTCATTCTGCTCCATACACATTGTTTGCAAACTATAAACTTAGACTAGATCTGCTGAGCGAGGGTGTCACTGTTTCTACACAAGGTCACCTCAAGAGAACTTTACAATCAGCTTCAAGCACCTGTGATCATTGAATTTATGTCTGATGAGGCTCTAAATCACTGTCAGCTTCTATAAAACATGTTTACTAATTGGAATGGTAATTGTATAGATAATAATGAATTACTTTGCATTTAGTGCTCTTTCTAATTGGCCCCTTTCGTACCAAAGTTACACGATGTGAATGAAAGCAGAGGCGATGTTGGACCTATTCACAATAAAAGTACACAGATATAAGAGTTCAGTGTGGTTTCTTCATATTTTCGAAAAGCTCAAACAAACATTTGATGACTCAGACTCTTTTTTTAATCATCATGTGTTCATGTTACGCAAGGTCACAGCGATGACGCACCCCAAATCTGTGACCGTCCTATCTACGAAGGCCAGAATCTTCCCGTTATCGACCCTCTGACGAGAACGTAAGGCTCGTCGATCACGGTGCAGAACGCGGAGCTGTTGTTTACTTGCATGTGTTTCATCAAATTCAATACAGCCAGAGATAAGACAAGTCAAAAAAGAAAACATGTTTCAAGCAAATTCAGCGTTTCCATGTTGAGACAAAAGATTGACGAGGAGCCGCGTGGTGGGTTTCATGATGTACATCAGTTATAGTCGACTGAAACTGATCCTACAGGGGGAAACTGGTGGATCACAGCAGTAACACTATCCGGGTTAGTGCTTTCTGTCTGTTGCAAGAAGACGGCACTCATGATAAAAGGGTTACAAACTGTGGGATGAACGTTTTAGTGCCGAATGGGCTTGTTATCCGGCTCCTTTGAGTTAATCAACACGGGCGCCATTACAGAGCACGGGGGTGGGTCCTCCTGTGCAGACAAGACATACAAACGCAGCCTCAACATCGGGGAGGAGGTATCAAAGAGCGAGCGGCCTTAACAAACCCAGAGGCTCGGGGACACGTCGGCCAAACCGATGGCAGTGAGACAAAAGAGATGAGCTTCAAATGAGGAACGGAGGCTCTGTTGAAACATGCTGTGTCTGCTCTACTTCTCTCTGTACCATCTGCTACCACACACATCTTCACATCTTGAAAAAGACGCGTTGGCTTTAATTAAACTTACTCGTTTTGGCTCGTTAACAAGTCGTGAACACCGACACGTCATCTTTGGAGTTGATATTAGCATTTATTTGGTCCTACAGTCCCAATTTTCATGCTTTTTTTTAAGCTCCATTGTGGAAATATTTAGCTCTTTGGTGGAGACATGCTTCACGATGTTCACCAGTTAGTCTCCAGCTGTTTCGGTGCTGAACAGTGGGAGCTTTCCCCTCTGAAATTAACGAAAACAGAAGCTGCAAAGAGGAATGGAGCGAACCAAAACAGTAAAGTTGTGTCCGGACAGCTAAACAAACCTGAACCTTGTACCGGCGATGTCATTTGGAGCCAGAGTCTACAAAGTAGTGATTGGCGCGGCGGTATTGAGGTACCACCCATACAATCATGGCATTAAACCTCCATTTATAGCATAAAATAACTCATTAAAGTCAAATTAATTGGAAGAAGTAACACTTTTTGACATGAATTTGTCATCCACTAACATGGAGCTGCAGGTTTATGACCTAAAATATAAATCATCGCTGCTTTAGCAAAGAGGCTCCGTGAGTTTGTTAGCAGCAGGTGTCTGGTTCTGGTCTGTCCGTGATCCGTGTGGGCTTTCATTAGTTTTTTTTTTGTTAAAGCTCCACTAATCTGTGTTTTTCATGAACAATGGATGAAGTGTGTTGTGTAGAAGAAGGTCACCTGTAGTGAGGAAATGACTCACTTCTCAGCTCTGCAGAGCTTTCCGAGCTCTGAGCTTATTACAGCCGGCAATTTTATCAGTTCAGGACAAATACCGCCGATTAACTGGCGGCACGGCATCAAACAGCAAACAGAGTGTGTGGTGACTCTGGACTGTCGCCATGTTGGTTGTTCTGGCTCCATGGGGTCCAAGCAAAAAGACGTGGTTGGTGGTTTAAGCCTTAATATAATCTGAACAGGTGAGTTGTATATAAATTCACCCTCAGTACAGTTGTCATGAACGGGGAAATTAGCTACAGAGACCAAAACTGTTTTTTGTACCAGGCTGTAAACATGTTTATTTCTGCTGTGAAGTTGGACATTTGAACATGGGGACTTATGGAGACTGACTCACTTCTGCAACCAGCCTCAAGTGGACGTTTGAGGAACTGCAGGTCTGGACTCTAGTACTTTTGCATTGGCTTCACTTCACAGGTCGACACGGAAGAACGAAGGGTTGAGTTTTGCAACAGTAGTTAAATATTTTAGAAAAATTACACACAAACAAAACATCTGTGATCATATTATACAAAGCACATTATTTTAAATTAACTACTTCCTTGCAGCTGTCAGAGATAAAGGCCATCGCATCCGCATATTTACTCGTCTGAACAAAAACGCCGTTTCAGAGCAGAGAAGCGGTCGGGTTTGTTCACCCCCCGACGCTTTAATGCAGCAGCCGCAGCCAAAACAAAGCGCCATTTGGCCCGGCCGCTGGTGGTCCGGAGGATGATTATCCAGGATGGGAGGAGAGCTGCTTTGCATCTTGACAACATGTAGCCGAGATTACGCCGTCGCTCACCGCTGCGAGTGGAAATAAGAAAGGAAGTATTTGAGATTTGTGAGGAAACAACAGGCGCACTCCGCCTTTGTTTTTCTTTTCTTCAATCCACTCATCACCGTCGGCTGTCGAAACGGTCGACTCGGGTTCAGATGTTTTTACAAGTTGCTTTTTTAGTTGCTGCCATCGGCCAAGATAAATACTGAGCTGTAACACAGGAAACTCATAGTAAAGTGGCCTTAATGCCGAATGTTAAAAGTCAAGTGTTATTTAACTGCTCGAATCTCTGAGATACTGAATATTCTGGAGGCCTTGTTATCGTCATTTTTGTCTGACAGTTGAAGGAAACCGCTCAGTCGCCTTGCCAACACAGACTTTCTATGAATAGAATAATTTCAGCATTTACAGCTGCTTTGCTCATTATCTCCTTGTTTTCCTTCCCTGGGAGCGGCAAGTCAGCAGCGCTCATTACCCGCATGTAATGACTTAATTAAAATCGACTCCTTATTGGTATCAGTGCTGTCTGGTGGATTGCATTTAATGCCAAATTGACCACTGGGTAATAATGAAAGCCAAAGCAGTGTTGCTCACATTTCTTGGAGCTGATTTTCTGTTTTCTGGCAACAGGAGCCTGAAAGCGTCTGGTTCAGGAGAGATTATCAGTCTTTGCAGTTAAGGCTGGCTGCAGCTTCTAGGTGTGGTTTGACCGAGCTTTTATCCGGAGCTCAACAGAGCCGCGTCCAACGCCAGGATTCAGACCATGTTTGGGAAAAAAAAACATCCTCGCTGAAAAATGCACAAACACACAGTGTGGATGGAGTCTGTAGCAGGCTCGCAGGAGCGCTTTCATTTGCTGTGTAAACACCCGGCGTGTAGTACATCTCAGCGAAGTCCCTCAGGACATGATGCATTTTATGTTTTCCACTGACTTGTTTGTTTGGAATAAACTGAAGGGGAGTGTTGTGCAGTGTTGCAAACTATAGAAAATTCAAGTAAGGAGTAAATTTTACTGACCGCAGTGGAATTGACAGGTCGCTGCAGAAACGACACAACCTTCGGGATGTTGATGTCTTCAACCATATGTTATGATGCTAACTTGGGGTACAGGTTAGTTCACCTGGTGGACCGAGTCTTTGCTGCAGTGGCCCAGGGTTTGATACCGACCTGTGGTCACTTGCTGGATGTCATTTCCTGTCACCATACAACTGTCATTATCAAAATAAAGCTCAAAAGGCCCCCAAAAATATCTACAAAATATAAAAATGATGCTGAACGTAGTTCCTCAAAGGCTGAAAGGAAAATTATAGGCTTAAAGTTATGCAGGATTAGGAGCGAGGCTGCTTTGATTGACAGGTTGGTACTTTGTTTGTGCCACTGTGGGACTTTGGTGTATTACTTTGGATCTTTAAAACATCAGTCATCAAGTCATCATACTGTAAGCGACAGTAAAATCTGGTTAAACAAAATCATCTCTGCAAAAACAAACACTTTTAGCGGCTGTGCATTGACGGTGACCCGTTGCCCCGAAGGGTTACAAATTGCAGCTCTCTCTCAGTCCTGGGCCAGTTTCAAAAATGTGTTGTCCCCATTAGTCCCTTGCACCACAAAAATATGGGACAATAACACAGAAGCTTCCCTTTAAAAAACACTGACAAATTAAAACTAATGTAGGAATCTGAAGAAATTAAACTCAGCACCCACGCTCGTGTCCATCACGACTAGTTGGAGCAGCTCCACCGAAAACATTTTGGATTCCAGACAAAAACTAGATGCAGTCGAAGCACCAAGAAGTTGAGTCTGCGGTGGGAGCAATGGGAAACCAGAGGGCAGGAAAGGGGTGACGCAGTGCACCAGGCGGTGGTACACCTTGTCTGAGACGGCACCCCCTCGTCTTCAGCAGGAAAACAGCTTCTTAGAGAAGACGTCCTACGTCGTCTCTGCCAGCGATACAGGAACTATTTTATCACTTTCAGGCTTCATGGGGAGACAGATTTAATGATTTTCTTAACTAAACAGATAATTAAAGACAGATCTGAGATCAGACTCGGCACAGCAGCCCAATCAGGAGCTGATATCTGAGTGCAAATACAGGTCACACACCAGCAGGTCCGGTATAGATCAGAGCTCTGGGACCAGTTCACTGTGGAAACTCTCCTTATCAAAGTATTAAACATGGTAGTCCACTGACCCCGATCACAGCCACCGTATCTGTGGTTCTCACAAAACACACTCTCTGCCCCGAGTTTGATTTTTTACTCTGTGACAGCGTCCTGAGGCTCGGCGCTCTCCAAAATAATCTGTGTAAAAGCTCGATTAGGGACTGAAGCGAACGTTTGTCTGGTGGAGGAAAATCAGCTTTTATCAGATAAAAAACAAAAAGAGCAAAGGCCGTAACTCTGTGACGCTAAATATTATGAAATCATCGACTTTTACGACTTGTAGAGGTTAAACACACGACAGCGAAGTAGATTCAGGTGAATCTGAGCTGAAGACGTGAAATCTTCGATTTCGTCGTGATGGGAAGTTCAGGTCTTTTCAAAGATTCGTCTCGTTTGGCTCCACTCCCTTTTCCTTCTTTCACATAATGGTATGATCCTAATCTATCCATGCATGCGATGCATGCGTCAAAATAAAGTCCTGTCCCAACCTGCATGGATTCACTACGTTGAACCGGCTCGTCCGTGAATGACCCGTCACTAGATTTCACTGTAAAAACGAGCCTCCATCCCCCGTCCTGATACTTTTCAAACCTTTTATTTGTTCAGGGAGGTTTGCTGAGCATGTATTTTCTTTCACCATCGCTCTGCTCTATATTCTTAGTTACACCCAGTGAAACCACAGTCACCTACGATTTTGCAACTTTAGCAGCTCGGCTCACCGTCTGTTTGAACCCACACGAACACGAACAGCAGCGACGTCTTCCTTTTTTTTTTAACCCGTCTCGGTTTCCTCAGCTGGAGGAGACGTTCATACTCAAAGTATCATGGTCAGAAGGTTTCGATCAATAACCTCGGGTCGGTTGTATTCTACATTTTTCCAAATTAAAGCCTCATTTCCCTTCAGACGTTTACTTCCCTCCTGTTAAGAGGATGTTGCCCCTCGTTTCCCCCTCGCCATTGATTTTACAGCAGTGAGGGGGAAAGGATCTGATGACACACCGCGATGATGAAGACACAATGCAGCGAGAAAAGTATGAATAGAAGTGAAATAAGGTCACAGCTGACGATTACTTCAATTAATGCCCGATTAATCATTTTTTTTCAATAAAAGATGTTGAAGAAAAGCAGGAAACTCACATTTTGGAAGCTGGAACGATCAAAAATCACATTTAATTTGCCCTTAATCAACCGATCCACTAATTAAATTGTTATCTCCGCTCTAAAACAAGTTGATTCCAGTTGTGTTTTTCTCCATTCGACTTCCAAACAAGTTGATTCCAGTTGTGTTTTTCTCCATTCGACTTCCTCCTAACACCAAAACTCCTCCGTTTTGGCCAAACTTGCTCAGATTTGGTCGTTCATCCTCGGCTCATGTGCTTCTAAATATGTAAAATATGCTACGTAGTTCATTTGTTTACCCTTTGGCTTGGTTTTATTTTGAAAATCAAGCGGATTCTCTGCACAGTTTCTGCGTCTCCAGAGTCGAGCAAACCTGGACGGGTTTGAAAGTCCAACGCAGCAGAACTAACATACAGCTGATTGAAGCGACTAATTTGCCCGATTATTTTCTCAATTAATCGATCAGTTTCTTGGTCTTTGAAAAGTCCGAAAACAACCAGGAGATACTCCGTTTACTGTCAGAGAAGGGTGACCAAAGACGGGCATGTGTTTCATCCGCAGGTTTTAGTTTTATTAATAGTAAAACAGTCAAAGGACTAATAAATCTGTGTCTCACAGCTGGAGCCGCTCTGTGAAACTAATTCTCAGACGGAGTGAAACCCGGCTGTCTGTACTGTAACCTCTCTCTGACTTGTGGCTTTCTGTAGGTGACATCTCTCTCTCTTTCTTTCCCTCCGTTCAGCCGTGGTGGCTTTCGCTCCTCGCTTCTATTTATGTCAAACAAACCGGCGACACGCTTCCTGTGTACTGTGAGATATTACTGCGCATCATAACGCCGTGACTGCTTTACACCTGTCACCTTTAAAAGAGGCGAACTCCTCCTCGGGTCAGAGTGGACGAGCTCCTTTTGAAGCTCTTGGCCTGCTGACCTCGAAGATAATGACACCGAAATCCCACGAGGGGAAGAAGAAGAAGAAGAGAGGATTTGGGGGAGGGGAAAGGTCCCGGATGCCAACGCCCTGGATAGATGAGCTCTGCCGGGAGAGGTCACCGAGGTCAGATCACTTTAAATGGAGGAAACGACGGAGGGTAAACCTCGCTTCGTTGTTTCTTTGGCTTGTGAGTGACACAGATCTACCAGCCAAACAATATTAAATCATCTATTAATCAACTTATCAATCTGTGTCTGCAGACATTTGTTTATTTCAGTCATCCGTCCAACCAAACTACCAATTTTTTCTCAGACTAAACAAACGGCAATTTCCCATTTCCTCCATTTCTCAGCGTAAACACGTTCAGATGCAACATCCAGTCTGCGGCGGTGCAATGAGGAGGACGCAACGAGCCGTCCCATGGGTGTGTCGGTGAACGCTCCGTGTAAGCGCTCGTCTCGCTTTTCCAGTTTTAAAACCACAAACTGTGGCTGCAGGCAGGCAGGCGAGCACAGACCCGGAGATGACAGTTATTACCCATTTACTGTACACCGCCGCAGCTGACGTACACAGCAAACAGAGTTAATTAACTCCCTCGTTTGGCCGACCGACGTTCGTTTGCAAAGGCTCGTTAAACTGACAGGGAGCGCTAAACAGCGCTGTCACTCGAAGATGGCGAGGAGGAGGAGGAAGACCTCCGCTGACCTCCCTCGACACGTTTCATCAAACAGCTGACAGACCGCTAAATAAAAGCCGACCTGTCATATATTGTCTGTTTGGGTCCAGAAAACTGCAGCTAAATGTGAGAGGGGAGCAGGTTTGAGGACTTGAGGACTAAAAATCTTCAAGAATCTTTCAGGTTTCATGACACTGAGAAGACGATAAACTCTCTGAGACGTTCAGCTGAACGCTGAGTGAGCAGCAGGCATCGGGAAATTAGAAAAATCTAAATATTTAACCGCTCCGTCTGACAATAATATCTGCAGTAAATAGGCAGAGATTGTCGAGACCGTAAAACAAAGAAAATTCAGTCTCAGGTTCCTCTGACACTTCAGCTAATAAGAGTTTTTAATAATAATATTCACAGCTCAAACTATTTCAGCGTGATTTCCTGTTTTACAGGCCTGGCAGCTAAATCACCAACAGAACGAGCTTTAAAGAAACCAAACGTTATAAATAAAAAAGGTGTTTCACACATTCAGCAGCATCTAACTTGATTTCCGGCAACAACCGGTCGTAAAGCAGCTTTATACAAGCAGACAATAGAAGAATAAAATGCGTTTAGAGGAGGATCGGGCTCAATGCAATCAAGTTAAAAGTCACTGCAGACAGCCAACATAACGTTAGGACTGTTCAACAAGTTGAACTGATTCACGTGGCTTTATTCTGAAATTTATCAGGGTTCCCACAACATCAAATTCAAGGACTTTCCAGGACGAATGTATTCAAATTCAAGGACTCATAGCACGGCATAGTTTGAGGACATGGATCAAGGTGAATTACCGCTACGACGCCGAGATGTTTTATAAATGAGAACGAGTTGAACAAAGCCGCCTTGTTTGACTTTCATCCCTGAGATTCACAAACTTTCAAGTATTTCAAGGACCTGTACCTGAACTAGGACGCAAAAGATACCAACAGAGATATTTAGAGACTAAAATATGCTTGTAAAAGGGGTAAAGGGAGGGTGAGGCGAGGTGTATTCAACTGCCACTACATCCTACACTACTGGACCTTTAAATAGTTGCGTGACCGGACCTTTATGTCGCGTTTAGACCAAATAAAATGCGGCTTTAAAAGACCTCCATCACGTCTGTCAGGGGTGGGAGCTACACGAGGAAGCCTGAAGAGCTTAAACAGGCTGAGGGAGCAAGACACTCGTGTTTTATTACCCCCGCCGACGCGCAGGCGACTCCACAAATCAGACTAAACGCGGACTAATGTGTGTGATCATGTCCTCTGAAGAGAAGAAGAGCAGACGGGACATCAGACGTGGAAACAGAAAAAAGAGAAACTCGACGAGAGTCTTCTTCTTCTTCTTCTTTTTAACGTCGACACAAAGGCGAGTGGAAGCGTTTCGATTCACACAACCTGCTGACGACCAGTTGCTCGGGACGTTGACATTAAAAAGAAAAGATAGTATCTGTGAAAGCACGAGCGAGGCCGTGAATCTTATCTGGAGGCCGAGCGGCTGCACAGATTCAAGGTCTGAGCGTGCTTTCATTCAAGGCGCCGAAGTAAAAGTCTCGTTTAAACATCTTCGTTACTGCACTGAGGGATTCGCATGTCCTCCGGTTTGATGAATCATCACCAGCGCGTCCCGTCTTTTAAACCGTGTGTCGGAGAATGTCATCACTCACGTGACTTTTCTTCACCTGTGGCCTTAAAAACCGCTTCAGGCGCCTTGAAATTCATCACGTCGGTGCCGACATGGCTAAAAACGACACGACAGGCAAGAGACTTGTTTCCAGGATTCAACATCATTTCAATAAAGAGCGCTTGCTGCATGTCAGAGTTGAGATTTGGCTGCGAACTTTTGCTTTTTGTGCGTATGAATAAAAATGTGTTTTCATCTGGGTTCTCACGTCTTCTTTCACATCAAATTCAAAGACTTTCCAGGCCCAGATCATTCAAATTCAAGGACTCAGAGACACAGCATAGTCTGAGGCATGGATCAAGGTTAATTACCGCTACGACACTGAGAAGTTTTATAATGAGAACAAAGCCTGTACTACCAATAACCTTACTAACTTTACTTGCACAAAAACGTTCAATCTGCATCCCTGAAATTCACAAACTTTCAAGTATTCCAAGGACCTGTATCTGAACTACAGCAACAGATGCCAACAGAGATATTTAGGGACTAAAAGATTCAGTCAGGCTCTCGTATGAACCACGTTTCGTTATTATATAATCGCCTGAATCATATTTTTGTTGCAGGTCCTCCAGGCCGCCAATGTTGGACCACCAGGTTCCTACGGGAGCCCAACCAAACGTCGAATTTCGCATTTACTGTAGTGCTTGAGGCGAGGTGTATTCAGCTGCCGCTAAAGCCGACACACCGGACCTTTAAATGGTTGCATGACCGGGACCTTTGTGCTGCGTTTAGACCAACAATAACTCAAAGTTTAAACTCACACTTCAGTCACAAACACGCTGCTTTATAATGTGAATAACTACCGTTCCCCGTGACGGAGGATAAAACGATGATCGTGCTGCTTTGATATCTTTACAGAGTTGTAAATCCTCTCTCATAAAATCATAAAGTGCAGCGTTTAGACGCCTGACAAACCTTTAAACTCACGGAGGATTCAGTCAAACCGGACCCGGACAACTTCTGTCGTCCTCGTTGACCAAATCTACATCCATCAGTCCGATATCATCACGACGCCGCTGTAATCTGATTCACTCTTCATGCAGAATTCAGCTCGAGAGACGTTCAAAAAGAAAAGAAAGCGAAACCGGCGCCGAGGATTTGAGCGGCTCCTCCAAACCGCAGATTGATTTGTAGGCGAGGTTGTTCTCCACGGTTTGCCCGGCAGCTCGTTTAAGAAGCTGCTCCAGATAATTTCCTGTCCAACAAAAAGACAAATGCATCTTCTGGCGCTTAAGACACTATTGAGTTTTTTTTTTTTTCCCCCATTATCAAGCCTGAAGAGGACATATCCTGCTCGCCAACAGTATTATCCGACTGCCCAGTGGGACCATTACCGTCGTCTAAACAGAGCGTGAACGCACATTTTAGGGGCAGCGGGTCAAAAATAAACGTCCTTTTGATAATTTGTAGTCTTTGTGCGGTGGAAAATCTTCCCACTCATTACTCGTTATTTGATTCCAGGTCAGAGGTCAAAGGATGGAGGTTATTTGGGGTTTCCCTGCAACGTAAGCAGAAACCTGACAGGGAAGTTGACGCTTGGCAGGCACGTGTAGTCTTATGCAACAGCCATATCATATCGTATCTTTGAGCACAGGCCAAGTGACATTCAGCTGTCCAAGAAGCATCATTCGGGTCAGCGAGGTCCTTCAGCTTCAGCTTTGTACGCGACATCTCAGAAGGACGTCCTCTAAGAAGAAGTCCGAAGATAAAAGATGTTTCCTCTCCGATGGTCGAGCGCGCTGGGTGCAGTTTAGCAGCAGCGTGTCACCAGATTCGAAGCTACTGAAGCTCACGACGGCAGAGAAAACACTCAGTGTGTGCGTGTGTGTGCACTTTCAAAATCACTAATTAATTAATTAGCAGGCGACATGCGAGTCAAGTGCTTTTCAACAACCCGCCCTGTTAATCAGGTTCACATTTTTATATAATCACCATTAACTCGCCTTAAAAGCGGCGTGCGGCACGGGATGAAGACGAGAGCGGCCTGAAGTGAACTCTGAAGTCTGCACGGTGCGTGAAGCATTTACTGCCAAAAGTCTCCACCTAAGAAACAAGTGGAGACTGAAAGAAGATCTCAGCTGAGGAATAAAGATTTTAAAAAAGGTCCAGTGTTTCAAATTTAAGCTTTTATATCTACAGACGCTGCGGGGTCCCCTCCTACGGAGCCCACCATGTTTCTAACAGCAGCCCAGAGCGGACAAACTAAAACACACCGGCACATAAGTCGGTTAAAATCAGCACCCACACTGCTCGATGCAAAAAAACTTAAACTTAAGATATTGAATTCACACAAAACCTTGTTTTAAATAACTTAACTTACACCCTCTGAATATGCGATTGTGCAGAAGTTCAGCACAAAAACACGTCGATGTTTACTCTCAGTGTTTGGAGGGTTCACACTTTTCTTTTCTTAATTATTTTTTAAATTATCTTTATTTCTGACAGAGACAGCTGAAGAGTGACAGGAAAGGACAGAACCACAGCAGGTCGGACTCGAACCCTTTGGGCCTCCGTAGCAAGGACGGAGACCCTGCAACATGGGGCACCAACCGAGCCGAACGCCGGCACCGGGTTCACACTTTTCTTTTCTTTTCTTTTCTTAATTATTGTTTTGGGCCTTTTCAAGCTTTATTTCTGACAGAGACAGCTGAAGAGTGACAGGGAACGAGACACGCAGGAAAAAACCACAGCAGGTCGGACTCGAACCCTTTGGGCCTCCGCTGCAAGGACAGAGACCCTGCAACATGGGGCACCCTACAACATGGGGCACCAACCGAGCCGAACGCCACCCCGGGTTCACACTTTTCTTTTCTTAATTATTGTTTTGGGCCTTTTCAAGCTTTATTTCTGACAGAGACAGCTGAAGAGTGACAGGGAACGACACACGCAAGTCGGACTCGAACCCTCTGGGCCTCCGTAGCAAGGACGGAGACCCTGCAACATGGGGCACCAAACCAGCCGAACGGCTGGTTTGGTGCCCCATGTTGCAGGTTGTGACTTTTCACGTCACACTTGTGCACGGTGCATATTCGAAACGTAACTGTTCAGCTGCACAACTGAACATGAATGCAACATACATACACCATATATTTTATATAATAATAAATTTTAAAAAGAAAATAAAAAAAAAAAGAAAACCTGCTCAACAAATCCGCCTACATCTTTCGACCTCTCCACCAACACCAGCATGCTTCCTGTAGAAAGTTGAGGTGCATATATATTTAAATTGATAAATTAATTAACATATAAACACAAACACAGACTTGTTGGCTGCTCTCTGCACGCCTTTCTTACAATGTCACACAGGGCTTGCTGCAGCACCACCACCACCAGTAGTAGTAGCAGCAGTAGTCTGGCAAAGGGGCGACATCCACCCTGAAGAAAGAAAATGCACCAACTTTCTGTCTTGATTTAATCCGAACCTCATGTAGATCCTGCACACACACACACACACACACACACACACACACACACACACAGGGTGAACTTTGCACGGCAGGAGGAGGAAGAGGAGGTTCAGCCTTTTAATGGTGGACTCCAACATTCCTGCTCAATGTGTGTGTGGAGCAAAAAAAGAAGAAGAGGAACATGACGAGACAGGCAAACACAGGCGGCCACCTCCTCCACCTCCTCCACCTCCTCCTCCTCCTGCACCTCCTCCTCCTCTCCGGTGCTGCTAACCGTGTGCATCCCGGTTAGCCTTTTTTTTTTTTTAAAGCCGCCTTCACGTGCATGTGTGTGTGTGTGTGTGTGTGTGTGTGTGTGTGTGTGTGCACGCTGCAGGGCCCCGGCGCCGCCATACACCGACCACACAGACACATTAAACAACACGTATAGCACCATGCCCCGTAGCACCGAGCGGAAAGAGACATGCGAAAAACGAGGAGGAGGAGGAGGAGGAGGAGGAAGGGGCACACACACACACACACACACACACACTCACACACACACTCACACACAAACCGGGACCGTAAAAGCGGCCGTAGACCCGCCGAGGACGGAGCACAAAGAGAGGGCAAGTGTCGCCGGACGCACTGACCTGTTCGGGAGCAGCACGGTCCGCGGGATACTGGGCTGGATCCGAGTTAAATCCACTATCGGTAAAACAAAGAGGCGAAAATGACCGAGCGGCCGCGGAACAGGCCGAAACTGAGCTCACTGGAGCAGGGCTGCGCATGCGCAGAGCGCGGCCGGAGCAGGAGGAGGAGGAGGAGGAGGAGGAGGTGGGAGATTAAAAAAAAAAAAAAAAAGGAGGAGAGGGGGTGGGGAGAGAGAGAGCAGATAATTTTTCAAATTGATCCACTGAGTGTGTCATTCATTATTAATTTTTTTTTTTTTTTAAACTGAAAAACACATGCCACAAATAATAAACCTCCCCGCCCCCTCCGCCCTGTCCAAACAGGTCCATAAATTAAACATCCATTTCAAGTGTAGCCCGCCAAAGTAAACTCACACCGGGAGGGAGGAGTGCATTAAACAAATCAATAAACAAGAAACCACCAAAGTTATTACAATCAAACTCCCTGCGACTTTTTCTGACATAATCCCCAATGTGTAACTTTTAATATATAATCATAATAATGTATAATCATAATAATATATAGTATAATCACAATAATGTATAATCATAATAATATATAGTATAATCTAGTAAATGACAGTATAATCATAATAATATAGTATAATCAATAGTAATATATAGTATAATCATAATAATGTATAGTTAATTATAGTAATATAATAGTATAAATCTAGTAATATATAGTATAATCATAAGATGTATAGTATAATAATAGTAGATATATAATATCATAGTAATATATAAGTAATATAATCATAATAATGTATAGTAATATATAAGTATAATATATAAGTATAATCATAGTAATATATGTATAAATCAATAATATGTATAGTAATAATTATAGTAATATATATTCTAATCGGCGTACCTCTCATCGTATACTCAAACAATCTCTCGTCTCGTAATCCTACCCTCTGGTGAAGAATAATAACTGTATACTCACGAAATCATATATAGTATACTCCTACTCGAATCTAGTCTAATCATGTCATTTGTCTCACTCATACTCCTGTATCGTATCCTTATCGTAGTATATAGTACATCGGAGTCATAGCTCGTATCCCCTCCTCACCCATATCTAAGATATAACTCTCCTCCCCTCTAGTAATCTCCTCATCATGTCTCAATCATAATACATATATCGTCTACTCCTCAGAGATATCCCCATAAGCATCCTCATAGAACTAGATATATAGATTAATATCTCTATAGTATATCTATCCTTTCCTTAGTCCCCGTTTAATTCCCCTTATTCACCTATTTATATGCTGGGTTATTGGCCTATATGTGTTTATGATTGATAAAAAAAAACATTCAGGCATGATGGAATAATTTATAAATAATATATTACTAGATGATTTTGGTCCACCGTCGCTTTTGTCGTCATATTAATGCTTGCAGTGTACCTCAGTCTTGTTCTTTTTAATTCCCACAAATTATTTTGGTGACATAAATTGACGGACCCCCTGCAGTACCTCTGCGGGCCCCCTAGGTGTCACGGACCACAGGTTGAAGACCCCTGATATATATAGTATCATCACAAGAAGTGCGTATGGCTTTACGGCACTACGTCACACATCTAGAGTTTCCCGACGGACAGTGAAATAAACTGCTGCCGACTGTAGCTGCTGTTAGCTCAGTTTGTTAGCCGGGCTGCGAGTTCTGTGAGCTTAGAGAGCCAGAAAAGTTTTTAGTGTTTGTGCCACAAGCGTTTTGGACCACCGGGAAGAAGAAGAGGAGGTTTTCAGAGGCTGACGAGGCATGGAGCCGGTGTCGTGCCAGAACAGGAGCTGGGCAAGTGAGCAATGTAACCGGGCTCGGCAGCCTCTATGAACATAATGACAGAGGAGTTGTTCTACTTGTTTGATGTTTGGCTGATTTTTATTTAAAAAACTGAAGTGAACATTCTTCTTATTGGCCGATTCTGTATTTTTTTCAGCTCATTACGCCGATTCTGATTCATTTAATGTTGCTCTGTGAAATGGTGCCACAGCTTTTTAAACCCATAAATATCTCAACTTCACACATTTCTCAGAAGCATTTGTCAGCGGTGGATGAAGCATCCACCAATGGAGCGGTTTCTCTTTGTGGTTGATACAGACAGTAATGGATCCCTCACAGTTCAGGGTCAGGAAAAGAATTAAACCTGATTATGTTTAAGTATAAGCCTCGGGGTGGTTTAGGTATAAAATTGAAGGTGGTTGGGGTTAGCTGAAGATTCGGTGTGGTTATGGTTAGGGGTTAGAGTGCTGGGTGGGATTTTGGTCTCTGCCCTGAACTGTGGTTGAAGTGTTGTCATGAAATATGGCGCTCTGCACGCTCATAACTGGAAATAATGCCGGTGAAACAAAGAGTAGACACAAAATATCAGTTTATAGCCCAACCGCAGGCCGACATCTGCCGACATCTGCCGACCCTCCCGTCTATGGTTCAGCACCACACTGTTTTTTTTCTACAGGACGTACAGTAATGAAAACCTTCCAGATGTGGATGTGGTCAAGATGAAAAACTTTTAGCCAAAATTCATCACCACGGCTTCATAAAATATTTCCCTCCTGTGTTTTGTCCATCATATTGTACATTTATCTGACATCTTTAGTCACAAGTTATTAAAAAAATAAGGTTTGTGTACACAAAACATATGAATAGCTTAAATAATATTATGCCTTATTATATATTTAACTACTTAAGTACAGGTGGAACCGGGTCCTGCTTCTTAAATGTGATAATTTGCTATTTTATCTTTTTAATAATGTCGATGTTTGAACCAAACAAACACTGTGAAGGTGTCACTTTGGTCACTGGGTAACTGTGACGGCATCTCCCACTATTTTCTTTATTTTTATAAAGCCAAACAATCAATTAATAACAAAATGATCCATCCAGAATGAAAATAATCAGTAGCTGCAGTCCAAATAAAACTTCTCCACCTCTACCAACTACAACAAAATCCTGTTTTTACATCAATGCATGAGTAACAATAATCTAATTTAATAATATGTAATAGAATAACAGTCACGGGCTGTATTACATGAGATAAGAGAACTGATGAGTCAGGTGATGGCGCAACAGAGCTAAAGTCAAATCAAAGCTGAGTGATTGTATCGGGGGGAGGCGTGGGCCCCTTCCTGCTCCTAATATCTTTTATTGAATGTAGAAATCAATTAAGTATTTCTTAATGGTTTCCTGATACTTAGATAACATGCAGGACTTTAACCAGTCCTGACTGCGTTGGAGAGTTGATAGGAAGGTTTCTTAATGACGCTTATTTTTTTAATTACATAAAGAGAAATGACATAATTCTTATGATTTTGATGCCTTTAAGGCCAAAACTGTAAACATACAGACCCAGAACACACAAAGGGGAATCATATACAAGAGACAAAATAAATGAAAGCAGACACTTTGATTCAGATTATTTGACTTTCACTTTCTTTTCTAATGAACTTGATTAAGAAGCAAAACAAAGGGTTAAACAGGGAAGGAGGAGGGAGCTGTGCACAGCTGGTCAGAGAAGTTTAAGAAGTGAAGATGTCACACTCTGTTCATATTTCCAAACACAAGAAAGCAAACTCACCAGCAGGAGGAGGACAGTGTTCTGATTAAATACATTAAAACACAAGAACTTTTTTTGTTATGAAGTCCAAGAAGAAACACACTAGATCATAATATCCATAATTCAGTATGCCCTAATGTTCAGCGGACTTTGTCCTGGACAGACTTTATGACACTAATACACATTAGATTTAAGAGTTAAGTTTGTTTTGATTAAAATACTCTTAGTGTCCATGTGTCACAGCACATTACTCACTTTAATATAAAGCTTTAGTAAGTGTTTTCATTTATTTAATCTTAACCCATTATAGCTCTCGGTTTGATGTGAAAACATAAGCAGCCTTTATAAATATGACCCTGGAAGTCTGGATGTCCAGACTGAGACTACAGATGGAAACTAGTGTTTCATATTAATATGCACGCTTCCTGTCAGACAAACTAAACAAGCTGGTGAAGACGGTGAAGGTTTAGATCTCTTACAGGATTGGAAGGGACGTCACAAAGTCGTGAGTTTGTGTCTCCAAACAGCTGAAGCTGAACTTCTGCTGCAGAACTGTGAAATAATAATAATAATAACTGTGATGAATCACAACAATGCTGCCACATCATTATGCAAAGGATAATGCAGTGTGTGGCACTTCCCTCCACAGACACAGAGGTTTCCTCTCGGCTACAAACTGCTTGACAAAAACAAAAAAAACGAGAGAAATCAGCAGACAGAATAAAAGTAGAATGGATACAGCAGAGAGACAAGTGAGTGTGAATTACTAAAATAAAACACAAGACCGATTCAAGAGGAAACTATTCTGAAAAAGCTTCAGTTCAAACGAGCATTTTTGCAATTTTTGTACCCTCAAGTTTCAGAGTGTAATCCCACTGTGGTAAATATGGACAGCCGCACACGAGTAACACAAGACCCAGCAGCAGCTGATATCACTGACTAGTCCAGCAGCAGTCAGCCCAGCTCGGCGTCTGTCTTTCAGCCTTTTATTTCACCAACCACTAAAAGTCAGTCCCACATGTCCGACGGCTTCTCGCTCGCTCACTCCCGGATAGAGAAATGTTCCTCATGTTCAGGTCCGCAGTGATAATTTAGTTATACATTACAATTATTATATTTGAAGCAGCAGTGTCAACGACTCAAATCAAACAAAGAAAGCTATAATTCAACAATATTATTTGATGGCTGTGCGCTGGCTCTGGCCCCTGACTCCCAGGTCCCTCATCTACCACAAAACTTCTGAGGGACCTGGGAGTCAGGGGCCAGAGCCAGCGCACAGCCATCAAAGCCGCGTCAGAGGCAGCTGAAAGAAGCAGCCAGTGGCTCTGGCTGAAGAGGAACGACCCCAGCTGGGCCCCCAAGTAATGTGTGCGAGGAGGTATGCAGTCAACCTATGCCTGACTCAGGGAACCGGACGTCCCCGTCATGCACAGTCCCCTGAGGTGTCTGCCACTTCACAACAAGGCGACTCTCGTGGTTATTCGGGCTTGGGACGCAAGCTCAGGACTGATCATCCTGCAGCTGGAGAGGGTGTATAGTGTGAAAGGCCGAAACACCCCATGACCCAGTGGAACACTACTGATGATGCGTACCCGTAAATTCATTCCTCCTTTAAGTCTACCACCCACCATTCAGTGACCACCAATTGCACGTGCTCGCACAAGATTTGTAGCATCTCATTCTGTGTTTTCTGGAATCTTATTTTCAGTGCAACTCTGGACTTTGGAGAGCGACATACAGTAATAAATTAGAAAAAAAATACATTTAAATCAAATCAAAGTAAATTTGACATTCAACTCAGAATTATAAATAGAAAGTACTTACGTAGAGTAAAGTAAGTACTGTAGAAACACTGTCACGGGTCAAAATGTAATCTCTATGCTGCTGCAGACAGGACAGAGAATGGTTGTTGCATTGCCCGCTTGCACAGCTCCTGTTCTGGCACGACACCGGCTCCACTCCCCGTCCCCATGTAAGGCAGTTTACTTCACTGTCCATCAGGAAACTCTGTAAATCACAGAACTGGAGTTAATGCAGCATCAAAATAAAGATTTAAACGAGCAGCTGGTGTGCCTGATCATCTCGCTTGTGTTTTGTAGTCCATGTCTGTTGTTTTAACGACAGAGTGGTTGATCTCCTCTGTAGAGGATCTTTGTTACAGTACAATGGCACTCCTGGTGGATGACCTGATTCATGAAGGCGTGTTCACGGACTTATTTCACTTCCCCGGCCGGTCGGTCCATTTATGAGACACGATGAGTTTATAACGCAGCCAAAGAAAACACGGAGGATTTACACAGAGAACATAAACTCTGCGATGACAGCCGATCAGTGTTAACAACAAACCAACACTCATGGATTCTGATGACGAGGCCGGCTCCGAGGTTCCGACAGTTTCAGCCACAGTTTCGGGTCCACCGAACCCAGAACTGAAGAAACTTCTGGTGTTCAAGGTGTACAAGAGGAGGTGGTTTGTTCTGCTGGTGTTCTGCCTGATCAACTGCTCCAACGCCACGGTGAGTTCAAGCTCACCTGACAGGTGTGACACCTGTGCACGGTGCAGCCACTATGACCTGTTTAAGAACAATAAGAGTTATTATGAGCGGATGGCAGACATGCATTCATCTGTAATCACAGGGATTAAAGGCATGAAACTATGGACATATGGATACTTGTAGATAAAAGATCAGTCACTTTGAAGTACTAAAACAATTTTCAGGTGATTATACACTAACAAAACACATAGTTATGAATATTATATTCCATTTCTACCACATTATTCCCCTAAATCTGACACCTCTGACCTTTAACCGCTTTATATACTGCAGGGAGGCTCAGTCAATAGTTATATTATATTATATATAGTATAACAACATGATTTATTTGTTGATTTATATTATTTTGTATCAGTTATGTGAATCTGCAAAGTAACTAGTAGCTATAGACGGATGCTGTGTAGTAAAAAGTGCAATATTTGTAGAAGTATAAAGTACAAATACTACAGAACTGTACTTAAAGCAACTGTACACTGTAAAACTACAACTTTGTTAACAGCCAAACATCAAGCAAGGTCAACAACACAAGACACAGCAGACAACTAATGTTACTTCTTGGACTCAGAGTTAGGACTCGGATGCAGAGCTCAACAGAAGGCTTTATTATTAAGAACACCAAAATAAAGGGAATGAACAGAAAGCGCCTCGAACAGGAGGAATGGCTGTCAGAAAGTACTCAACAAAATCCTAACGTCTCAGAGGAGGGAAAAACCACAAACTGGGAAGGAGTCCAAACTCTAACTAACTATTATCTAACTATTACTATGAAAATGAAATGGCAAAAGGCCAACACAAAACTGTCGAAGGAAACAACGAGATAATACTGGTGGGTCTAGACGAATGACAAGACAACACTGGCACAGGACAAAGGGAGACGCAGACTATGTGAACACATGGAGGTAAATGGACACAATCAGGAGGAATCAGGGAAGACAATGAGACCTGCAGGTGACCTGAAACAAGAGGAGAGTCCATTTCCAAAATAAAACGGGAAGTCACAAGACAAACATGGAGACAGGACAAGAACAAACGTTGACATACCAGTGTGACAACTTCTACAGCAAGAAGCAAGAAACTTTTTGTCCACAGAGGCAGCTGAGCATGAATACATTGCTCGCTCGTTCAGCTCCTGTTCTGGCACGACACTGGAGCTTATTCTGCATGCAGTGCTACCAAAACGTTAACAAATACAGGCGCCTGCTGTCGCACGTTTGAGTTTTTGTGAGATTTTGTCTCCTGGTGGTTTTAATTTTCTGTAGTCATCTTGCTTCTTAAATATAGATCTCCTATATACAAGACTTTAAAATACAAAGCTGAGCTTTAAATGACAGAAGAGGTAATTATGACTGTGGTGGGGGTGGGAAATGACCCCTACATGCTGTCTCAGCCTCATTAATATTCATATCATGGAGTCGCACCTTTATCTCTTTATACACCGACCTGTGTTGTCACATTTAAAGAAATAGAAGCTGCAGCTTTAATTATTTTCTTTAAATATCTGTCAGCAGATGTGTTCGTGAGCAGTGTGGGTGGATGACATGTGGCGCTCCCCCTTTTATATTTGGTGGAACTTGATATAATTCCCCTGGGGCGGGTGTTGTCATTGTAAACCAGAGTGTGCCTGGAGGCAAGTGTGTGTGTGTGTGTGAGCCCCTCCTTCACCTATGAGCAGCTCCCATAGGACTCGTCCTCTCTATGGGAGCTATTGTTTCCTCGGGGCTGGTGTTCCCACTCACAAAGGACAGCTCAGCTGGCCGGGAGTCATTCATGATGGGGCGAATAACAGCTGATAAGCCAGTTAGGCATCAATCTGTCTGACATTAGCAGCCTTGGTTTGATTTCAGGGGGTGATTTTTCCCAAAAACCTGCGGCGGGTTGCTGATTGTAAATGAATTCTGAGATCCTGACATTGTAGGTTTAGTGTTGAACCACAGAAAGTGTCTTTGTCATGTGGAAATGACTTCTGAAACTGCGTGCAGAACAAGAAACGCTAAATTTGTCACTTGAAAGAGAAACAACAGTTAAGGTACTTCCTGAATCAAAACCTCAAAACTTTTACCAACAAACTGAGTCTGAGTGCGGAAAGCCTGAATGTGAAGCAGTGTTTTATTTGAGCACGTGTATTCCATGGTTTACATGAGCTGATTTTATTTATTATAAAACAAACCCATCTTTATAGAACTCAACGTGAGAAACGCGTTAATGAAGTGTGGATAATAAATAAAACCCAAGAACTGTTCACCAACAAAGAGGAGCCCAAACTGGCTCAACCGATAGTGATGAGTGTTTAATTAGTGAAAATCACTAATAACGAATCTATATGTTGTATATTTAAATGAACACAAAGTTTCCCCCCGCCATCTCTGGCAGCCCAAAACACGACTGTAGACAGTGGACAGAAATAAAACCTAATTTTAGAAAATCAACCCTAAAATCTAAATTATGCATTAATCTGACGAGCAAAAAAATCAAATTTTTATATGGATATGAATTGATATGATAGATGTCACACAGGCTGAGATTTCTGTCATTTTATATTGACAAAAAGGTTTGGCTTAAGGAGACAGCGACAGTCATCGTGTGTGTGTTTCCTTCCATCGTTGTAAACTGTGTGAATTGTTTTTGAGGCGTCTGCATGCAGCATTTCAGTTTCAGCACAACGAGAAAATCTGTGCTGGTGCTGCCTCCGTGGTACATTCACACTTTGTGCATCTATTATAAAGAATGTGTTGCACCTAAATCACATTTCAGTGTTCTGGAGATTTATGGTTGGAGCGTTGTAACCTGAGCGTTGGCTCGCTCCCTTCACGTGCACGAAACAAATCAGATTATTTTGGAAAAAAATCAGATTATGGCGATAATTTGGAGAATGAAAGGATTTCCACAGCCTCTATAGAGAGAGAGAGAGAGAGAGAGGTGTGGATGTGAACAAATATTTCCATGAGTGAAGTTGTAGCATGAGCCGTCGTACCTTCTGTGAGAGCAGAACAGGATATAGAAACTGTTTCTTTCTCACATGAGCTGAGCGAGTCTCACCATTTCCTCCTTTTTTTTTTAAAGGGTTAGAGTCACATGACGAGGAAATCTGAGCCAAAATAATCCAACATAACTGGAATGACTTGTATAGACCATGCAAAGCCCGATCGGACCAGAAGGAGCAGACCTTCATCTTATTTGACCTCATGTTTGAATGAATCTCTTCATGTGTCCTCACAGATATGGCTGACCTTTGCACCAGTAGCCAATCAGTCTGCCCAGCACTTAAAGGTCGGTCTGGAGGAAATCAACTGGTTGTCACTGGTCTACATGGTGGTGGCCATACCGCTCAGCTTTGGGACCACGTGGATGCTGGACACCTTTGGGCTCCGGATCACGGTACGAAGAGTTCGGTACCTCACTGTTCTGTTTCTGTATTCAGTAAACAATAAGATTTAGTTAGTTTTTTTATGACAACAACACAAAACTAACCAAGTTATTTTAGAAGAAACTCTCCACGTATCATCTCAAAGATGATCTGTTTTCTACAATCATACAAACATGGGGCAATGATTAATATATATATTTGCCAGCTCATTGCTGATATAAATATGGATGCGTTCATTGAAATCTGTCAGGAAGAACTCCAGACTGATGGAGAGGTCGTGTCAGATTGTTGATGATGGCGAGGACAGAGTGAATATGTTCGAGCATATTTTCTAACGTTCACCTTCCTGCCATCTCGACTTTGCAGCTGATCCTGGGCTCTTGGCTGAACATGTTCGGAGCCATGGTGCGTTTCTGCGTGGTGCTGCCCTCCGAGAAAATTGAAGTCCTGTATCCCGTGGTGATGCTGGGCCAGACCCTCGGTGCCCTGGCTCAACCCCTCATCATTTTCGCCCCCACAAAGCTGGCAGCTCTCTGGTTCCCGGACCACCAGCGTGCCACGGCCAACATGATCGCCTCGATGTGTGAGTGATTCACTGTTTTTTGTTTTTTACGGCTCTAATACAGGAAGCGAAGGCTTTAATCATATGTAATATCACCTTAGAACAAGATGTGTGGATAAACTGAGGTTATTATCAGCTTTATTCAAACCAGCAGGCACACGTTTGATGAGCAGACCTTATAAATGCTGCTAAATCTGTCTAATCTGCTGGTGCAGAGCCCGTGTGTGCACGTTAAACTCTCCAGAAACTATTTAAAATCCCGTGTGTGCACGTTAAACTCTCCAGAAACTATTTAAAATTTGAAGATTAGTGAAGATGGTGCAATGAAAACTACCAAACTTTTTACTTTTTGTGGCACGTCCATCAACAGAAGTTGAGAATTTCGTTAAAGTTGGTCTAAACTTCAGTAGAAATCCACCCAACACCACGTGAACTTTAAACTTTAGATAAAATAACATGTTTATTATCATATTTAGTGTCGTAACTGATGCTGCATGTTACGTCGGCCCAGTGTTTTTGTTCTCTGTGTAACAAAGTGAAGGAGGAACCGGATCAGTTTCAACACGTGCAGGCGAGCTCTGAACATTTGTGCATGTCAGCAAAGCTTTAACGCCGTGCAGCGTAAACACAGCGTAGCACGGCTGCACTGATTCCAACACAGTGAGTCACGCTTCTTCTTCTTCTCTCCCCTCGTCAGCCAATCCTCTGGGCATCCTGCTCGCTAACCTCATCTCCCCCATGGTGGCGAAAACATCTGGGCAAATTCCAGCGCTGGTGAGTTGACTCACTGTAACCTGGAACACTTTGAAACAAGCAGACCAGCAAGCAGAGGGAACAGTGTTTGAAAAGTTCATTATTTTTGATCTTTTGGTTTTATAGGACGGTGCCTGTAAAGTGTGAACTGCTGCTGGTCTGTTCTTTCTCTGTCGGTGGAGTTGGTAGAAACCAAATAAAAAGGAAGCAGAGTAAATACTGAAGACAAACACACGACGCAGAATGAATGCTAATGTTGCTGAAGGATGTGTGAACAGGTTAACAAGCTGCAGAAACAACTCCACAACTATAAAAACATATATATGATGATTTCAGAACAATGACTTGATGCAGCTTTAACACTGAACATGTCAAACTTCTGATGAATCAAAGCTGTGAGTAACTTCACATCCTGACAATGATCCGTCTCCTGATACATTTTCTGTCAATTAAGTCAATTAATATGTTTTTTTAATGGTTCCATTCCTCATTTTTAATAATCTATATCTTTTATCTCGTGAGACGTGTGCAACATTTTACAAATCTGTCTCATTTTCTGTTGACTGTAGTTCATTATTTTGTCTTTAGTGGAACTTTGTACTGTTTGGTTGGCTGTGAATTATTAATATTTAAGTTGATGGTGCACGCTGAGTTTAAAACGAGCACTCCGGCTTTCTCTAATCGTATTATTGGTGACTAGAAATTGCCCTCACACTCTAAATAGCTGTGTGTGGTTGTTTGTCTCTGATGTACCCCGCCTCCTTCACCTTCAGCCTCCTGCAACCCTGATGAGGAGACAGAAAACAGATGGATGTGTAGCCTCTTTGTGATAAATCTCATCTTATATATTTGTATAAAAAGACATATTCCTTTACCTCAAACTTCCTTCAGCATCTGGAGTTTGTTTCGAGCGCTCGACTGCGGCTCTTATCCACGGACATGATTCTTCTGTGGGAGGTAAAAGAGGCTGATAGATCAATAATTTAGCTCCATGCAGGATTACCATGTTGCAAAATTCATGAAAAAATGATGCCGTGTTCTCCCGTCAATGATTTTATGATTCAAATCCAGCCCGTGTGTGACTGATGGTGCAGCTTCTCTCCGTGGTGCAACTAGTTTTATTTTGAGCTTGAATGCTGAACACATAAATCAGAACTCTGTAATAATTTATATTATAATTAGACTCACACACAGCTGGTGCAACAGGCCGCCGGTGTCCTGGGTGACTTAACAGAGAGCTGCGACGTTCACACGCTGATCCAGAGAAAAACATCTGTCGGCCGACAATCAGAAAGTTTCCACAGGGCACCTGCTAATGATGATAAATGGTCTTTGATCTGAGGTGCTAACATCCATTCATCATCACATTACGCGTGTTTCTTCTTCTCTCCTCCTCCAGCTGATTGTCTACGCCGTCCCGGCGTGCATCACCTGTTTCCTAGCAACAGTGGGGATACGGAGCAGCTGCCCCCCCACGCCGCCGTCAGCCAGCGCCGAGTTTTCCAACTCGGAGCCGTTTGTACAGGGACTGAAACTGGTGAGGACACGAGAGGGTGGAGGGCAGACGGCGACATAACGCAGGCGTCGGTTTTAAAACACAGATTAGTGTGAAGGAGGGCTGATGTAAAGCCACCACACAAGCTCTAAACACGCCTACATCCATCCATCATCACCAGCACGCTCGTGTTGAACTGATTCTTCAGTTTATTGGATCATGAGTGATTTTTTTTTTATCAGTAGTTTCAGTTTCAAATGTGAATATTTGTTGGTTTTCTTCGTCTTCTATCATAACTCCCGTGCAAAATCATCATGTCATAGCTTCAACATTTCACTAATGTTTCCGTTCGTGCACCCACATTCCTAAACGCTCTCATACAGACACGTTACCTCCTCCAATGAGCGGCGCCTGGCTCTGCCACCCGTACGCTCTTTTCTCGTCTGTCGCACCTTGATTGTTTCAATGTAATAACATTTACCGGTCCAGAGAAACCGAAGGAGCACGGACGCTCTTTCCAGAAGCTCCACAGTCTCCTCTGCTGCTCTCTTGTGTCTTTTTCATGCGCTCCCACTAATCCGTAACGTTGTTTTTTTATCACTTTACGTCTCTCTGAATCTTTTTTGTCTGCAGTTACTGAAAAACAAGAACTACCTCGTCCTGCTGGTGTGCTTCGGCGCAGGCATCGCAGTCTTCACCTGCTTCTCCACGCTGCTGGAGCAGATCTTGTGTGTGAACGGATACACCAACGTGAGTACACGTGCAGGATGAGATGAATAAGATTTGTGTGTCAGTAAACTGTATAAGTGGGAAAACTGGATGGATCCATAAATAAATTGACTTTTAAAGTGGATAAATATTGATACAGACGTTGCAAAATAAAGAAAATAAGCCGTGATACTGAAATCTCGTCTCTGCAGGACTTCGCCGGCCTCTGTGGCGGTCTGTTCATCGCGTTCGGTATCGTGGGTGCCGGAGCTCTGGGTCTCTACGTGGACAAGACCAAGAAGTTCAACGAATCCGTGAAGATCAACATGTGCTTCAGCACTCTGGCGTGCATTGCATTCGCTGTGGTGAGAGACGTGAACCTTTCAAATCTTACTTTTGATAACTCTGAACATTTGGAGCCTGATCTGCTGACGTGAGATGCTGCCTGCAGGCAGCCGATTTATTTCTTTTTAAGTGCACGTCTGCACGAAAGTTGATGAGGTGAACAAACAAAAGGAACAGTCACGCTGTTTGCACATCAAACACCGTGACTGTTCCTGCAAAGCTGGCTGCTGTTTATCATCGCGCTTTGACAGTTGACTCGTTTTACTGCGACGCAAACAGAATAAAATCAGTATGAGGACACCGCCAACATGAAGACAACTCTCTATGGTCACAGCATGAAGTGTTAAAGAGTCTGACAGCTGCTGGAATGAAGAGACTCCTTCTTACGTGGTGGGAGTAGCAGTCTGTTGCTGAAGGAGTCTTTTTCTCAGTCCTGCACACTGCAGAGGAACTCGGTCTCCTCAGTAGGTGGAGACACCCAGGTATCTGTGCACTCCAATCCCTGGATGTTGTGTGGTGTGACCGGTGTGGTCTGAGGCGTCCTCCTCCAGAAATCGATCACCATCTTCTTCGTCTTGCTGCCGTTGATGTGAACTCCTGCTCATTTCCTTCTAACACATGCCCAGCGATGGCTGTATCATCAGAGAGGTTTAGGAGGTGACAGCTGTCTGAAGGGACACAGTCATGCAGCCTCTGTTGGTCCTCTGCTTAATGGATTTCGGTTCCCAGTGCTTTGTTCAGCTCGTTGATGTATCATATCTTTTGTATGACCTGCTCTCCTCCTCTCAGGTGTCTCAGCTGCGGGATCAGAACGTCGCCGTGGCCGCCGTCTGCTCTCTCTTTGGCTTTTTCGGTTTCGCCATCTACCCGGTGGCCATGGAGCTGTCCGTGGAGTGTTCGTACCCCGTCGGAGAAGCCACGTCAGCCGGACTCATCTTCATATCGGGGTACGACGGATTATCATTGAATGAACTGAACAGGATCATTTCTAATGATTTGTACCCAGATGTTGCTGATAGACTCGTGTTGACGTGACTTTGTGATCTTTCACAGACAGGTTCAGTCGGTTCTCTACATAATCGTCCTCCAGGCTCTCACCAGGCGGCTCGCAGACTCGCCGACGTCGACCTGTGGGAGTGCAGTCCTGAGCTGGAGGGGTAAGTTACATGAATGTGTCTGCAGTGTACTGACCTCGACTTAAAGGTCTCAGGGCGTTAAAGTACAAAACATTTAAGAAAAACACAATGTTTAACTCTCACTTGTAGTAATTGTGACACAACTATGGTCATTTCAAGGCCTAGAGGATGGAGAAATATTTATGTTTCCAGACTTTCTAAGAGTGTTTTTCATGGCGAAAAGTCTGGAAACTCCCACTAAACACACATAAATCTGTTTATTCTGGACCTTTTGTCGCCCTCAGTGCCCATGCTGGTGATGGCAGGACTGAGCACTCTGTTCACGTGCTGCTTCGTCGTCTTCTTCCACACGCGGTACAGACGACTGGAGACGGGGACGAACAAAGAGAGCAACGGGTCGATACCCACCGAGCACGCCCCGAGCGTGCAGGGGTGAAGCTGCTGAGACAGACAGAGACAGAGACAGAGACAGACTGTGTTCTTTTTAAACCAAGACATTCCTGTTTTATTCTTTTCTACGACATCGGGGCATTTCGTGTAGCATCGTTCCAATATTTCAACACCTTGAAATATTTCTGATTTTTACACAAAGAAATGTGTAGGGAGGAAATCTGTTACTTAACAAGTCACTGGTCTGTTAGCTGGGAACTGATCGTGTTTCTTTTCTGCTTCATAACTTTGAAACATAACTCACACATTCCACGTTGTGTGTCCACGCCAAATTGTGAATCGACTCTTTAAAGGTCTCGAAGCTGTTTCCTCTGTGCAGAGAAGAACCGAAGAATGTTCCTGACGACAAAACCTGATGTTTACCGTCGATGTTTCAGATCCCTGAAACGTTTTCAGCCGTCAGACAGTGGAGAAACGTTCTCAACGTATTCTGCCTCATGAAGGCAGAGAGCTTTAACGCAGCAGATGGACGAATGGAAAGCCTTCACTGAACATGATGCCTTGTTTTTTTTTACTGATTACTTACAGCAAAAATATCATTGACATCATTCCGTAGTAAATTCAGCTGTGGCTGTCTCTGGGTATTTCTCTGAAATGATTTATTCAGTTTGTTTGAAACAAACGTCGTCACATCTGGTTCTGATTAAATCTATAGTTAGCACAGTTTGGAGTCTCGTCCTGTTGTACTGAAACCACTATCAAAGGTTTTACTACTGTGTCAATAAATACCAAAAATAAGAGCGTTTAAATGCTTATTCATGTTTTAATTTTGTAAAAATGATTCCAGGTTTATAAAAGTTCAGTACTGGTGCTGACTGTGCAGTCAGAATAAAGTGTAGTGTCTGATGCAAACTAAGCTTCTGTACAAAGGAAAGACATTTGGAGCTGAACGCCAAATTTAAATTAATCTTTTTGTAATAATTATATTTCACATGATTAAATATACGTTTTATTAGTAAAGACCAATCACTGTTATTTGGTATTTTCCAAAGACTCCGAGCTGTTTGGACGTGAATGAATCAAACTGACGATGGAGGACGTGTCTGACTTCCCCTCCACTCTTTTTACATTTGATCACCTGACGCACACATGTTAGTTTCTTTCTGAATGCCAGGACTGCAGTAATGTCACCTCAAGTGTTTTAATGTCTTATGATGTCAAACGTTAATAAAATACTACGACAAATATTCAGCGTCTTCTCCCAGAGTCCGATTCTTGTCATTTAGACCATCATGAACGTTTAGTGTCAGCAGCTGTGTTACGACAGAAGGAAAAATACAAGTGTAACATCAAACATTAACGATGGTCCAGACATTTAAACACCATATTTAGTGTTTAAATTAAATGCAGACCCGTGCGTCTCCAGGTGCAAATGTTTCAAAGTAAAACATCTGCTGTGACACAGCGTCCAATAATAATTACATTTTGTTCAAGTAGAGAGAAACTTCAATGAACCATGTAAAGATTTAACTGTATAAAGACAAACATGGGCCTGACTGACAAAAGAACAAATGTCACTTATAATTTTAATTAATATTTTGTCAGTTATGAAGAAAAAAAGGACAAAATATCTGCTGCTGAAAGAAATCTGAAGCTTAAACTTTAGACCCTGAGTTTGAGGTTTTTGCAGCATGTTACAGATTAAAGATTTTAAAACAGAAACCTAATTTAAAGCTGAAAGTTTAGATTTTTTAAGAAGCCAGTTTCTTGAAACGTGCTGTTCTGGGGTTATCTGGATTCCTGCGTGTACGCGAGCTGAAGAAAACGACATGACACAGACGAGCAGGCGGATAAAGAGTTTTTAATTCTTTCCCAATTCCACATAAAACAAATATAAAAAAGTAGAGCGCTCGACCTGAAACCTCCTCTCTCTCTCTCTTCTCTCTCTCTTTCTCTGTCGTGTGTGATCGTTTCTCCGTCTGGACTCAGACAGTTCATACGAGTTTTAAAAAGACCCATTCATAAGAACACGAGCAGGACGTAAAAATAAACAAACTGAAAAAAAAAAAGGAAACACTACGGCAAATCAATGTCAGGATTCCTGTTTGAATTCCTACTCTGAAAGTCGTCCTCAGTCACAAACTAACACTTCGAATGGCACCAAACACAAAACAAAGGGATAAAAAAAAAAAAAAAACGGTAATGAGATTCTTGATGCAAGAGCTGGTAGTTTCTAATGTGTCGGTTTAGCACAGGTACTGTGTGAACACAGGTACACATTTCATCTCAACCAATTATGCGTGTCTGTCAGTCAGTGTGTGTGTGTGTGTGTGTCTCAGAGCTGGAGGGCACAGAACTGCTGGTAGACGGCCAGGATGTGCGGGTCGAGCTCGGCGGTGAACAGCAGGTTCTCCAGGGTTCCCATGTACTGCTGGATGGTCACATGGTGCTGCAGAGCGAGGTCACGGTTAGAACACACACACACACACACACGTCTGACATGTACTGCTGCGGTCTATGTGTGTGTGTGTGTGTGTGTGAATATTTACCATGAGGAAGATCTGCTGCAGCCGCTCGATGCAGTTTTTGTACCAGGGCGTGCTGATGTCGACGCTGCCCGTCTCGCAGCGGACCAGGTGCTCCGTCAACAACATGATGAAACGCTGCGGGAGGAAGAAACACGACTTTAATCTGTAATAATGACTCCAGCTTAGAGCAGAAATTAGAAAGTTCAACTCTTCAAACAAGTTTCTGTCCACGTGCAGCAGAGTGACAGTTTCCACTGCACTGTCACATTCTTTAGATCAACAAACTTTTCCACCTCAGCCGAGAGCAGAAATGTTTTTGTTTTTGTGCAGTATTCTTTAGATTTCCACTCTTTAAACACAGACTGAATACAGAAGCAGGTGGATGGAAACTCGATTGATATGGAGTTCCTGCAGCTTCGAGTGCAGTCTGTTAAATTCATGACCTCAATTCAAAACAGCGTGTTTTATTTTGTAGCTGACAGGAAATGACTGACGGGCAGGAGATAACTGGCTCAAAAAACGACTTCATTTATGATTATTATTTTTATGTTGTGTGTTTTTTTTTCAGCTTGACAAACGTTTGACTTCAACCAGCTCCGGCCGAGCGCAGTGAAAAGACTCTTAACGGGCGTGTGGACTGATGGACGTGGAGTTGTTTTGACAGCAGCTGAGGGACGTCCGCTCTTCAACGTCACCTGTAAGATCTGCTCGACTGCTCTGAGAAACTGGGCCAGAAACATCTTCACGTCTCTGCACTCGTCTGAGATTTCAGATTCTTGGCGCTGACAGCTTTCAGTACCTGGAAGATGACGAGGAAGAGGTTCTTCTGCTCGCTCTGAGCCGACTCCACCTTCTCCTGTAGCCTCTCGATCTGCTCCTCCAGCTGACCCTCCTCGTCCTCGCTGGCCTTGTCCATGTCCTCGTCGTCGCCGCTGTCCCTCTGATGGTGAAACATACAAACGTGAATTTACTCTTTACTTTCACCAGCTGAATTCTGTATCAGGTGATGTGATGTGTTTACCCTCTTATGCTGCTGTTTCTCCAGTTTGTCCTTGGCCTCCTCCAACTCCTGCTGGATCTTCTGGACATGTTTGTCCATCTTTCGGATGGTCGAGTGCAGAATTTCCCAAACGAAAAGTCTAGACGAGAACGAGAGACGTGTCTGTGATAAAACTTTCACATCTGTGCTGGCAAACACTGAAAAACTTTCTAAATGTGCCGAGATCCGACCTGGTGAACTCGTGAGCCATGTCCTGAGAGAAGAGCCAGTTGGCGACAGCAGCGCAGTCCACGATCTGCGTCCGAATCATTTTGTCCACCAACACTGAGATCATCTAGAACGCAGCAAAGACTCGTTACTGTCACCTCCACCTGTTTGTCAGGTCTGAAGGTTTTTCTGTCGGTTGTGTTTCGGTCGTACCTGTGGGTGATTCCTCCACGCTTCATAAACCACCTTGAGGATGTGAAGCTTGCCCTCGTCGCTTTCTGTCAAGTTCTTCAGAATCTCGTGGAACCTGGAGGAATGAGACGCAGGTGAGGCGAGGAGGTCTGAACACATTCAGTATAAAACTGGACTTTATTTTTTTATTTCAAGTATATCTTAGTTTGTTCTTTCGATGCATTTCATACTTCTGAGTGATTTCTTGTCCACCTTGTGTTCTGCGAGTTTCCCCAGTGTGGGATCAATAAAGTCATCTTATCTTAAACAAACAAACTACTGTGCACCAAAGGTCCTGACACACATGTGACACACATATGTTTAACACACTTAGAACTGATTTTATTGACATCTGATCAGTTCTAACTGTTTTTCAGGCTCTGAAGTTCTGGACTATAAACCAGGAACTATTTTTAATTTTGTTTTATGGGAGAGACATATTTGTAAAATTGTAAAAAGAAAAACAACATGAAGACAAAACATTTTTTTGTTCATGGTGCTTGAACTTACTTGCCAAGGGCGCTGAAGGAGTGGCTGAAGGATTTGGCAGCCAGGTGGAGCAGAGTCTGCAGGAACACGTCGATCTTCAGAGGGTTGAAGCTCTCGCCCTCGTCTGGAAGAAAAGAAACGAGGTCAGGAGAGTGAAAACAAGAGTCAAAGAAGTCGCAGCACTTTTCCCCTCTTAGAATCGACGACCAGAAAAACTCGAACAAAGAAATGTAAGTGAAACACACCGTCATCGTCTTCCTGGTTGGGGTTGGGCACTTCTTTGAGGATGGTCAGGATCTCTTCGTTGGACGCTCGGTTCTTGATGGCGTTCCCGACGGTGATGGACATGCTGTGACCCGGTAACGAAGCTGTGAGGCGGGAGAGACGTTTGTTAAGAGTTTGCGTCTGAACTTATGAGCTGGTCACAGAAAGAGGATTAATTAGTTACGTGGCTCAGCAGATGAAGATAAACAGATGCTTACATGAGCTCTCGTCTTCGTATTTGTAGACAAAGATGGGCTCAGCTGGGATGAGCGCTGAGAAGGTTGGAGGGACGATGTCCACTATCCGCTGATGGTACGAAAGTCTGCAGAGAAAACAGACATTTTAGCTCAAAGCGAAGCGCTGATAAAACACGAGGAACACGTGTGTGAAGAACACTCAAATACCTCATGCACTTCTCCAGAACCTCTTTCACAAACTTGGGCTTGGGCTTGTCTATATCCACGGCCAAGCAGTCAGACCTTCACAGGAGGACACGTGATCATCAGGTTGTTCTATTTGAAACATAATAAACGCTGCTATGAAAGCTCTCTGTCACTCACCAGTCATCCCAGCTCCATCTGAACTGGAAGTTGCTCAAATGGTGAGAAAACCAGTTGATTAGTCTGGAAACAGAAAAGAAGAGCGTGAACTCGGTCATGTTGTTTTTTTTTTTTTATCCGACTCGTCCAGTAAAAATTCACATGCAGTTTGATTACCTGTCTATGCAGGTGGTGTTCATGGTGTCCAGTCTCATGTAGAGCATCTCTGTGGCTTGAGCCAACTAACAGACAGCTGTTAAGGAAAAGTCTCTTTTCGAGTTTGTTCTCATCGTTTAAAACACCAACATGTTTAACTGACTGTGTGTTCTCGAATATATATGAAGGTAAACTCTGTCAAAGCTTTCAAAGATGGTACTTGTTTTTGCAGCTGTGCCACTGTAACTCTGACCCGAACAGCTGAAACACGGTTAAACACAGTGAAGCAGCTACGGTGAAGCAGGATACGACTTGTGGCAAAGATCCTGGCTGCAGTTTGCAGAGTTCGATGAGCAACGTGGTGTACATGACGTCGATGTGAGGCGGACAGGGCAGCTGGAAAAGTTCTCCAAAGATCACCTGAAACAAACAAACGGATAAATATTTTAAACTAGTCTTCGATGTTTCTCTCATTTCTCAGCAGGTGGTTCGTTTCGTTCACCTCCACGATGTGATAGTTGAGTGGAATCTTGTTCTTCCCTGGATAGCTGAGTAACTGGGCAGCACTGAAAGGTAAAATCAGAGACGTTTAAACGTTTGAGTCTGTGTTTAAACATCCAGACACTGAAACATGACCGAGTTTGTCACGCACCATGTTTTCCTCTCTTTCCAGTGAGTCCTGATGATACAGTGCAGGTTTTCTTCTATGACAAATCTCTCCACAGAATGGCTGCCGGGCATAACGGGACCCTGAGGACAAAAGTTTGTGTTTGTAGTAACATTTACGACGACAGAGGGCATAGCAGCACAACGTCGATGTGTGACGTACCTCTGGGGCGTCGGTGTAGTCGAACATGCGGAAGACGACCCGGGGCATGGGGTACTGGGCGTCGGGCATGTGGCCCGGTGGGGTGAAGGGAGGCAGGTTGTGTTGCAGGGCCTCGCACAGCACGCTGTCGAAGGCGATGTATGGACGAAGGATGTGGCGCTCCTGCCAGCGGTCTTTCTTTAGCTTCTGGATCTGGGCCCAGAGGCAGTCCAGGTACTGAGTGAAGGACAGGGAGAGAGGAAGATTTAACGGCATCCCGAGAGACTGAACAACACTGCAGGCTTCTGGAAAGGCTGGGATGGTCAGAGGAGAGACCCACAGACTGAACCGTACAGATGATGATCTTGGGAAACAACAGTTATTATCATTTTTATTTTACCTCCTCTTGTGGGTGGGGCTTCTCTGCTGTCCACACCTGCAGCATGGGAACGTGCGTCTTTACTCGGCCCCTAGAAATGACAAAGGTTTGACATTAAGGAAGAGCTGACGGAGTCTACGAGTGAGACGAGAGCGGAGACTGATGAGGAGGGGTCTCACTTGAGATAGCCTTCGATCTGGCTGAGAAGTCGGTCCATCTCGACGTCCTTCTTCTCGTAAAGCTCCTTACCGACCCACGGCAGACAGGCCAGCACGACGTACACAAACCAGTCCGACCGCACCTGAGGACACAAACAAGACCTCATAAATTTATTTATTTTTAAATCTTGTACACCTCACTTCGACCTCAGCATGAGCCAGGACGGCAGAAGATGTTCACCCCGTTTCAAAGTCAAACTTTTACTCATTCTTTAATCTTTAGAGACTTCAGGAGGTCTTAAAGTGATGAAGACCGCTTCAACATATTTAGTATCAGCGCCCTTTTTTCCACCATCAGTCACTCCTCATCAGCTGTCTACCAACCTGTGGCACGTCTTCCTCTTGAGTTACACTGATGAAGTTTTCGAACATGGCCACCATCGACGGCGCGGCGATCACATGACAGTTGACCAAGTCTGACAGAAAACGCACCTGCGAGAAGAAGACGACCGCGTTAAAAGAAAACACACAAACGATCAACAGTGTCAGGTGTTACACGATGTTATCTCACCAGGTGAACTGCTTCATTGTACAAGTTGTTTTTCAGCGTCTCCTTCAGCTGTCTGATCATCGCCTCCACAAACTCGCCCCCGAAGTTGTAGTTCCTGGCGTTCAGGAGGCCGACTAAGGTCGTGTACACGCTCAGCTTCTCGGGTAGGAGCCGGGCGCTGTCGACGAATGACGACTCAGTGAGAAATTACCACGCAAGATTATTTCAACAGGGACAGACTGAGGACTGGTGTGAACTTACACAGAACATAAGATGCGCAGGATTTTGTTTTTGTAGTTGGGGAGATCGGCCTCCAACACGCCCGCGAGGCCCTCCAGGTTGCTCTCCAGAGAGGACGTACTCTGTCGGGACAAACGTTTGGGATAAGCACACAATACTGTTTTTTTGTACTGAGGCGACGCAGTGGATCAGAGTGAGATCGGACAGAACGTGATGTAAATATACCTTCTCCCCCACGCGACAGATCAGTGACTCCAGGCGGTCTTCGATTTCAATGGGCTCCGATGTTCTCCTCCTTTTGTGGGCCTGACCTCCTGCACGAGTGACAGAGCGATCACAGAGTGAGTGGAGTGAGAAACATTAGCTGAAAGGATAACTCAGGGTCACCGAAGACGGGAGAATCCACCTGAAAACAGACTCAACACGAGCAGTGAGTGCACAGCCAGATTTCATTTCTTTTATTTTGAACTCGCCTGTCCTTAAAAAGGGAGCACGTCCCCACGTTTACATAGAAAAACTACCTCATCAAGTAGTATTATTTATCATGAGTCAGCGTTTTGGAGCTCACACTAAGCACTAAAAGTCAGTCAGCCTCAGGTGCATTGATTTTAGACTGTTAATCAGTTAGTATGTATTGCAATCTCCTCACATCACCCTGGCAACATTTGAAAGGCCCTGTCAACAGCCAGGATTTCAACTTTATTTATTTATATAGCACCTTTCATACAGAATTGTAGCTTCACAGAGCAGAGCAAAAACAGAAGTTGACAAAAACTAACAGTTGTTAAGGTAAGAGAGCAGTTGCATGAAAAACTAGAGATTAGAAGAAAAGTAAAAAGCATAAAACTACAACAACGAAACAAATAAGAAGGAAAATTAAGACCTACAGGGTACAAAGCAGAATTTGTCTTTGTCAGTACTCATTACAGTAATCGAGTCTTGAAGTGATAAAAGCGTGAGTTAGTTTTTCTGTGTCGGCCTTGTTGATGAATGATCTGACTCTGGTGATATTTCTAAAGGTGATGGAATATTATTTTTTTTATATGAGCCTCAAAGTTGAGGTCGGAGTCGAGGGTCACTCCCAAGTTTTTGACCTGATCTTTTGTCCTTTAGGGCCAGGGACTGAAAATGCTGAAAGATCAGGTGAATATTATTATTTCTGTCTTTTCCTGATTAAAGTTGTAGAAAGTTATTTCCCAATTTGTCTGGGCTACTGTAGAAACACCATGTAAGAGGACCTGCTCCCAATGTTGATAGAAAAAGCTCATTTTTAATTAACAAAAACATAAATATTCTTATTTTAAAGGTTATTAAACATGCATGTCTGACACTGGACCTTTTTACCCTCCAAATGTCTGCAAGTGCAACACTTTATTAGCAGATTACGCAAACTTTAAAACTAAACTACCTCGTCAAAGATGTCGTGTGTGTATATTGTAGTATTATTTACCATGAGTCAGCGTTTTTGGAGCTCAGGTGCTCATTGATTTTAGACTGTTAACGAGTTAGTATGTATTGCAATCTCCTCACATCACCCTGGCAACATTTGAGGCCCTGCTGTCAAGAGTCAGGATTTAATTTGTCTGTTCTGGGTTTACTGTAGAAACACTGTTTCAATACAGCGGCCTCTGGAAGACAAAAAAAATCATTTTTAATGAACAAAAACATAAATATTCTTATTTTAAAGCTGATTAAACATGCATAAAAACATAGCTGAATGAATATTAGATCACATGTAACACTTTATTAGCAGATTACAGCTTTAAACTGAATAAAGGGGATAAGGGAGACATTTGTTTTGATCCATAACTTTAATTTAATCATTAATTAATTAGATTTTAGCTCTTTTTAAGGTGGATTTACTCTTTAAATGCTGATATTTTAGCTCCTTTTAAGGTGGATTTACTCTTTAAATGCTGATTAACGCTGAAACTTTAAACCACTCTGACGCTAATAGATCATAATTAACTCTAACCTGTTAGTATATTTGATAATAAATCTCATTTTATTGAGTAATTAGTGTAATTAACACCGCTCGGTTACCGCCCCCCCCCCCCCTTATGGCCGCTAACAGCAGCTAGCGGTAAAACGCGTTACCGGTTAAATTCTCGGTTTGTTCAATAAATCCCGCTTTTAAAAAAATAAATATTAAAACACAAACACGTACACATGTCCGTGTTTCACACTCTGACATGAATTAAACCACCTCCCGGTGAATTAATCACATTTATCCACATTTATCCAGATTAACACAGCGCTAACGGTTCACGAGCTAACCGCCGCTCGTGCAGCCGTTACCGTTTGAAATTCAAACTCTAACGGCCGTTACCGTCATTCTCGTCGCTGTGGCGTCTCCTCGACATGTTCCCCTCGCCGTGAATGTAGCGTAACTTCGACAGAAACGTGACTTTAAGCGGTTAAAGTCGAGCTGAACGAGCTCCTGGATCATTCAAGCCTGGCCGCCGCCGCAGCGATAATAGCGGTCCGATTCAAGTGAGGCACATCCGGGGTAAAGGAGACGGGGTCAACCGGAAAGGTGCGCCGCCGCCGGTCCGACGATGCTGCACGGCTGAGCGGTAACAAATGTTTACGGTCACAGTTTTATGTTTAATGTTTACCGGTTTAAACGTTTAACGTGTTAAATAAGTCTCTGAGCATGGCAGAGGACGCTGCAGCTGCAGAGTTCTCGGACCTGGATCTTGAAAGTTGGACCCATGCTGGACTGAAACAGGACAGACAGCTGTCTGCGGCTCAGAGGAGAGACTACAGCTTCTGCAGGAGGAAGGTGAGACAGGCACTGTTTTTAAATTTCATTAATTTGAATTAAAATATTACTTTAGATTTAAAAGAATTAGAGGATCTTGTATTATTGCTACATGCTGTGACTTTCATGCATCTGTTTACAGCCTAATTTAACAGCACACATATTATTATATTTTCATAAAATAAACATTTTTATTTCTACGGTCACTTTCTATTTTTTATATATTGTGTATGTGTTAACACGGGTTAACTTCTTAACACACTTATATATTTATTTTCTATGCAAATGTTTATCTTAACACACTTATATATTTATTTTCTATGCAAATGTTTAATTTAATGGTTAATTTTGACATATGGATGCTTTTAGGTTAATTCTAATGTTAGTTCAATGTATGTTTGCATGCTGCTACTGGATGCTTGAATTTCCTTCGGGATCAAGTCTGTCTGTCTATCTGTCTGTCTCTTTGTCTGTCTGTCTGTCTGTCTCTCTCTCTCTGTCTCTCTGTCTGTCTGTCTGTCTCTCTGCTGAAAATATGTTTGAAGACATTTAAACAGTGTCACCTTCATTGCTCACGTTACATAGTTTGTTCTCCTACATCACACTTTGATTAGATAGACACCTTGAATGAGCAGCACAAGGAACCGTGATATAATCTGAGCAATCTCATTTAAATCTACATATAAAAATGATTTAACTTCACTAAAAGCTCTTCATTCTTTTTAATCTCCACAGTCATTTTCTGCCTTTGTGGCATCCAAGAGGGACAGCAGTCAGGAGGATGGAAGCACATCTTGGTGCTGCTGTGGCCAGACCTTCAAGGAACACTGCGGCGTTCACAAACATGTGGCCAGGACTCACGATAGTGAAATACAGCAGCTCACACAGGCAGCGTATGAGCGTTTGTTAAGCCAGCTGGAGGAGGAACCTGAAACGCAGCAGCCGAACGAGCGCGAGGCCGAGCCGGTGGACGTTTCTGCGTGGATACCTGAGACTGGTCACATCTCTGAGGAGCAGCTTCAGAAGTACTGCTTCATTTGTCATGTATTTGTCCTGTTTTATGTGATTTATACAATACTGAATATTTAAGTAGATGTCTCTCAATGCAATTCTTCTTTTCAGGGGTCCAGGCAAGGTGCTGCTCTATTATCACTACTGTCAGGTGGAGGATCCACACGTCATCTGTGCTTGGCAGAAAGCTCTGTGTGAGAAGCTCCACCTAACTGGCAAGGTGCACACATTTTCTTATCCTTCTTATACTGGGAGACTGCAGAATGTTTACATGGAGAACACATAAAGAAACATTGAATTCAGTGTCACGGCCCCTTTTAAAATATGTCACGATCATCTCCGTCAGGTGAGGGTGGCGACTGAAGGCATCAACGGAACAGTCGGTGGCACCGACATGGCCACTGACCTTTACATCGACGCCATGTGTTCACACCCTCTCTTCAAGATGGAGAAGGAAGATTTTAAGGTCAGTCTCACGCTGGATGATGAATGTATAGATATACCTTTTGTATATTAGATATACATTACTTAATACCTCTACACGGCACCTTACTTGAATAAAACTCTGTTTTGTATTGAAGTGTTTGTCCCTGTGTGTGTGTTTAGACAAGTGATGGTGGCGCAGAGTGTTTTACAGACCTGAGGGTTGGAGTCTATAAAGAAATCGTCCCGATGGGAGTGGATCCTGATGTCATCTCCTACAGACTGGCAGGTATAGTTTGCTTAATACTACAATGAAGTCCTACCATTACTAGCAGTGATACTGCTCTGTTGTTTCCAGTTTGTCAAAATAAAAGTGACTTTCTTCCCTCTCAGGAGTTCATTTGGAGCCGGAGGAGTTTCATAAAAAAGTCGAGGCTCTTTTGTCTGAAGGTGATCTGTGCGACGACACCATCCTCTTGGACTGCCGCAATTTTTATGAGAGTAAGATTGTAAGTAATACATAATTTCTCCAGATGCCACAACCCCGACCACTGGTACTTATGTGGACTTTTAGTAGAAATTGATCTCTGACATCCCAGTAAGAACGGCAGGAAGTGGGTCAATCTCCACACACCTATCCAAACCAAACATAAGACATAAGCCAGGTGGCAATGTTTGTCATTCTGAACTGTGACAGATTTTTTTCCCTCCAGGGACAGTTTACTCGTTGTCTGGCCCCAGACATCCGTAAGTTCAGCTACTTCCCGGACTACGTAGACCAGAACCTGGAACTGTTCAGAGACAAGAAGGTCTTGATGTACTGCACAGGAGGGATCCGCTGCGAGCGCGGCTCCGCCTACCTCCGCTCCAAAGTAAGCTGACTCGTCCTGGATTTGAGCTCTAATACACCGATTGTTTGCAACATTTCCGTCTTACACTGAAAATCCTTGTTTTGCCGTCCTGCCTGTAGGATGTGTGTAAAGAGGTGTACCAGCTGAAAGGTGGAATCCACAAGTACCTGGAGCAATTCCCGGAGGGTTTCTATCGAGGGAAACTTTTTGTGTTTGATGAGCGTTACGCCATCTCCTCCAATAACGACGTCATCTCGGGTTAGTGTGTGCACAAAGGCCCTTATCAGCATGTTGAAAACCATAATATAAAGGTTAACGGTATCAGATAACATGAATGAAGTCGTCACTAATTCTGTGCCTCTGTCCAGACTGCAGGTACTGCCGCCGTCCCTGGGACCAGTACAAGCTCTGCTCCACCCAGTTCTGCTGTCAGCTGGTTCTGGCCTGTCCCAGCTGCAGACAGGACGGACACACCGCCTGCTGCCCCACCTGCCAAACCAAAGGACACGCTCAGAGCGAGGCGTCCCCGACTGTCGTGCATCATAGAGAGGAGTGCGAGTGCACCGGGGGACGTCCCAGAATCCCTCAGGACGTGTAGCGGTGTAAAGATTATGATTGGACATCAGAGCTTACAGCCACATGAAAAACACTTCCTTAATAATGAATGTACAACAGGAATTTTTTAAAGGTGTCTACTATGTTTCAAAGTTATTACATTTTTATATAAATGCTTAGAATTAAGCCAATCTTACTGTTTCTGAAGGGTAAGACCGATATCCACAAATCTGATATTAGATGGTAAAAACATATAATTATCTTTTATTGTGAAAATGCAAGAGAGTTTTATTACATGAATTTTATAAAACTGGAACGCCTCATCAAGAATGAAAGCTGTGTGTGTGTGTGTTTGTTTGTGTAAAAATGGGATTTTCTTACATTTTAATGCAAATAATTTATTAAAAAATTGATACAAATATAGCAAAAACACATTATTTCTTTAAATCATGCAGTCTTTGGTCATAGCCAGTTACTTCAAGGTAGTATTGTCACTTGTAGAGTGTAAAAATCTATTTTCTTACATTTTTAATGTAAATAATTTATAAAAAATGGATACAAATATAGCAAAAACACATTATTTCTTTAAATCATGCAGTCTTTGGTCATAGCCAGTTATTTAGGGTAGTATTGTCACTTGTAAAGTGTAAAAATTGAATTTTCTTACATTTTTAATGTAAATTTATTAAAAAATGATACAAATATAGCAAAAACACATTATTTCTTTAAATCATGCAGTGTTTGGTCAGTTACTTCAAGGCAGTATTGTCACTTGTAGAGTGTAAAAATTGAATTTTCTTACATTTTTAATGTAAATAATTTATGATTATTGATTTCTTTAAATCTTTGGTCATAGCCAGTTACTTCAAGGTAGTATAAAGCCATAATTAAGTAGAGATAGGCGTGTATAGTGAATGTAATAAATTGGATTAATCATTTCTATCTGTATGAACAAATAATCACAGAATAAAGTATTTTCAGTGGGTAAATAAAATATAAACATTATACCTGCATAGAAAATCCACAAGAGGGAGTGATGGTACCACAGCCAGGAGCCAGTTAAGCTCCTCAACATCCCCGGCTGAGCGCTTCCTCTCTCAGCCTTCAGCCGAGCGGACCTGGCCAGGCTGCCCGGGTCTCCACCGACCACCAGCAGCCGCCTCTCTGCCGCATTTTCTGGGGGGGGAGGGTGGTTGAAACCAGGCTTGGAGGTGGAAACTGTATCAGCTCATGTGTGTTTAAGTTAAACCGGGAGGAGCGATGTCTTCGCCGGGTTTCACGAACCTGAACAGCTCCGCCGGCTACAGCCAGAACTCGACGCCGAACGGCGGAGCTGCCGCGCCGGCCTGCAGGAACGGTGAGGCCGGCGACTAGCCCCGGCTCGTTAGCATTAGCGTGCTAACCCGCTTATGTCAGACAGCTTTGAATTGAAAGCCGCTAATTTATTTATTTATTATTTATTTTTTAAACGTGAAAACCTGTCATTTGGTGTTAATTATAATATTAATATTAAATATAAACGAAGCGACGCGTGAATTTGGCAGAAAATCAGTTTTTGTGGGTGAAGCTAACGGCAGTTGGTGCTAAGCTAAGCTAATGAGATAATGAAGGATTGCGCACTGTGGTTTCATCATGAAGCTTTGATCAGCATCTACATTTAATTAATTAACTTTATTATTATTATTTTAGTCAGGGATGCATGTTAAAGTGAGAGCTAGAGCCGGGTGTTAACCCTCAGTGCTGCATGTGAAGCTAACTCAGTTGATTGATTAATTTAATGTGACCATGCACAGTATTAAAACATTAAAACATTTGATGTGCTGCAGCTTACAGATACTTTTCATCTGCAGACACGATTAAAACACATGACAGCACAATAACAAACAGTACACGTAATGCAAAATACTGTTATGTGTGTGTTATGTGCTATTGTGTGTGTACACAATAGTACATAACACACAAATAACATACAAATAACACTGTCAGTGGCTACACCAATATATGACACCAATATAAATGATTAAACCATCATTATTCAGTATATATATTTCACGAAATTAATTATCTCTTTGTTTTTACGTGTTTTAAGCAGTAAAAGTTAAATAAAAATGGCCTTTAGCTACAAGTACGGAAGCCCTAAAAGGCCATACAAGCATACACATGAATGTATGTTTCATTTGGCAGGAGAAAAGTTAGGACAATTCCAAAAAATAGGTAAACACCAATATAAAATGATTAAACCATCATTATTCAGTATATATATTTCATGAAATTAATTATCTCTTTGTTTTTACGTGTTTTAAGCAGTGAAAGTTAAATAGAAATGGCCTTTAGCTACAAGTACGGAAGCCCTAAAAGGCCACACAAACATACACATGTATGTATGTTTCATTTGGCAGGAGAAAAGTTAGGACAATTCCCAAAAAATAGGTAAACACCAATATAAAATGATTAAACCATCATCATTCAGTATATATATTTCATGAAATTAATGATCTCTTTGTTTTTACGTGTTTTAAGCAGTGAAAGTTAAATAGAAATGGCCTTTAGCTACAAGTACGGAAGCCCTAAAAGGCCACACAAACATACACATGTATGTATGTTTCATTTGGCAGGAGAAAAGTTAGGACAATTCCCAAAAAAATATGTAAAGACCAATATAAAATGATTAAACCATCATCATTCAGTATATATATTTCATGAAATTAATTATCGCTTTGTTTTTACGTGTTTTAAGCAGTGAAAGTTAAATAGAAATGGCCTTTAGCTACAAGTACGGAAGCCCTAAAAGGCCATACAAACATACATTTTATTCCACCTGGTTTCCCGTGATAACGAGATAATTAATTCGTCTAGTGTATTAAATCAAGTGCGCCCGTATTACAGAATGTATGGCAAATGCATGTATTTTATCTATTACGCCACTGTAAAATCTCTTTGATCCATAATTTCTGACAAATGTTGATACACTTGATCTCAGGACCATCCTGACTGTTCACTCACTCAGTATAAAGCATATTTACTGTATCATTTTTTGAGAAATTCAGCCTCAAAGTTCATTATTTTGAATTAAAAGGGGCATTATGTGCAATATTTACTCTACTGTAAAATCAGTTTGATCCATAGTTTCTGACAAAGGTTGATACACTTTGGTTAATCCTCACTCCAGTCCTGAGATCAAGTGTTCAAACCTTTGTCAGAAATTATGGATCAAACAGATTTTACAGTGGTAATAAGTTTGCTCGCTCCGTATCATGGACTACATGCATTTGCCAAACATTCTGTCTTGATGATCTTGAATTAATTATCTCGTTATCACGGTAAAAACAGGTGGAATAAAACGTATGTTTGTATGACCCTTTAGGGCTTCCGTACTAAAGGGTCATACATACATACATACATAGAGAGAGATTTAAATGCGAACTTTAATGTCTCCTCTTGTCATTTCAGGTCCAGCACAGACATACCAATCCATGTATCCCCCTCCTACAGGCTGTTATGGAGCCCCGCCTCAACAACAGAGCTACCCTACCATCCCTGCCCACTCCTCCACACCTGCTCCCAACAAAGCACCAATTACGAACAGTTCCCACAGTGCTAACTACTACCAGAGCAACCATCAGCAGCAGCAGCAGCACGTCCCTCAGCATCATGTAGCACCCTCCCCATACAGTGCTCCCTCGAGGTCTGTCCCTCCTTCTCAGCCATACGCCGCCATCCCTTCTTCAGGACCACCACCACCGCCACCATCGAATGCCCAGTACAACCATCAGCAGCATCCACTGTATGCCACTCCAGGATCCTACTATGGACAGCAGTCGTACCACGCTCCACCAGCGCAGCAGCAGCAGCAGCAGCAGCAGCCCAGTTTGGTGCCTGCACCAGCTGCTGGCCCCGGAGCTCCCCTCTACCCAATTGTTTCGTACCCGTCTGCGCCAGGAAGTAGCCAGTACGGCACCCTGAGTTCCACCCAGAACACCTCCGCACCTGGAGTCATGCCCACCCAGATGGGTGCACCTCTACATCAGTACAACACCTTTCAGCCAGCCTCCACTACAGCAGTGCAGCCTGGGTACGGCGTGGCTCCTCCCAGTCAGCTGGTGCCAACGGTTAATGGTCAAGGAAGCTCAGGTGTGTGTGAACGGTGGATTTGTGCTGAGGTTGATCAGCTGCTGGCTACAAAGTGTGACATTTCTAGGCACTAACTGTGTCGGTCAATTATGGCTTTGAAAAGCAGTGTTAGTATCAGTCGAATACTGACTGCAAAGCCAGCAGCCTGAAGTCTGTCACTACCTTTAACGATCATAGTTCTTGTGGTTAAATCTTTGGATCTTCATCCTCCTACTGGAACTTTCCTACAGCTTTTTATTTTTTGTGTTTTTCTTTACAGCTCACCAACACTACGACCAGAGCCACAAGGCTTCTCTGAGCTACGACTCCTACGGCGGGGTCACTCACAGCAGCAGCGGTGGTGACGCAGACCGCCTGTCCTCAGGAACCCCCTCCACTTCAGTCCATTCCTCGCCGGGTCGCCAACAAGGTAACCGTGAGATTTATATATTTTATTCATGACCTGGTTACTGCTCCTCAGTGCTGATGAACCTGTGGGCCTCATGTTTGTACGTGAGCTTGTGCAGTTTAGTTTTAGAGTTCTCTTTTGTAAATTTTCGTTCAAATGTTGGGACCAAAAACACTTCTGCTACATGAATATTGTTTCACTGCTCGTAGAGGACACACCGCACTCATGCATTACTTGATCTTTGTCTCTTGGTGTTTAAACATGACAGGAAAAATGACATTTGCTGCTCTGGTGCCTGTTTCTTGTTCTAAATTTACTTTGCAAGTGTGTGTGTGTGAATGGTTTACATGTTCACAGCTGCACACGTAACCTGCTGCACGCACACACACTTTGAAATGTGCAGGTGTGTGTATCTCTATACAAATTTCGAGGGTTTCAGGCTGGAACTCACCACTTATCAGCCAGCTGCTGGTTTGTTTCAGTTGTGACCTGCGAAATGTTTCCACTGTCAGCTCAGCAGGTTAAAACCAGAGGATTCCTGCAGCGACTCCACCTGCGTTTAATCAGAATGTCAGTTTTAAGCTTTGCGTAATAAAGAAAGGAGCAGAAACAACAACAATACTTCTCTTTTCTCTCTCTCTGACCACTAAAATGTGAGCTATTGTCACGGTGATGTGAGCTTAAGGCAAGAGAAAATGTTGCACAAGAGAATAACAGGACACACTCCTCATTAGCATGCGTGCAGAGGCATGGTTTGAAATTACAAGTATGTTAATTAGTGTTAAATCAATTGGCCTAATGATTTTAGCTGGTTAAAAGCTTAAGGCAGTTTCCAAAGGGCCTGTCGGGCGTTCGACGGGTCGACGTCAACATATCTGCAAGCGCTCCAGCCAGTTAACACCTAACTGTGAAGTTTTAAGGCGTTTGTTTTTTTGTACCAGCTTCTCATTCAGCCTCCATAAAGCTCCAGGTTTCGTACTCGAGTGTGGATACGTGGTTAGCTCCACGCCTGTTGCGAAACAAGTTGTGCCTTGTCATTGCCAGAAAATGCAAAGTATCCAGGCCGGTTTAAATTTGACTAGACTATCGCTCTTATACACAAAGAGGTCATCAGTATTCTCAAAGGTAGCACCAGCTTCAACACACGTGGAGTGATATTTACTGCCTGACCGCCGCCGCCCTGTCTGCTGTCGATTACCCGCTCCTGACGGTTTTCTCATGTACCTTTCCCACCCCCACCCCTCTCCAACAGGCATGCAGTATGGATATGTTGCTAATAGTGGAGCTAGCTCTGCCTCTGCCACCACCTCAGGCCCAGCCGCAGCCCCCTCGTCATCCAGCTCTGATGATGATGAGGATGAGGAGGAGGAGGAGGAGGAGGAGGAGGATGAGGAAGCAGGTCTGCTTTAGCTTTTTCCTCCCCATAACCCACCCATTTTTTTTCCTCTCCATCCACATAAACTCCTTCAAGAAAACTCCATCCATCATGTTTATCGTTGGTGTGTTTCCACCCCCTCCCCACGCAGCGTCCTCTTACTACCAGCACGCTTAATCAGTTTGCCTCTCATCATTCGTCCCTCTCGCTTTCTAACGAGCTGCTCAGAATCTTCCCTCTCCTCCCCGACGCCCTCCATCTTTCCCCCCTCAGAGTCATCATCAGTCATCTCTTATATGTGCTGCTCCATCACTGAAAACTGATTATGTCTTTAAAGGTGAGAGGTAAGTGGGTTAGTGTTCCGGTTTCATCTTCAGCAAGCTTGTGCCAGATCCTGCTCGTCTTCATCGTCATGCAGTGGAAGGAGTCGTCCTCGCATGCCGTCTAGCTCTGTCCGTCTGCCTCTCTCACTCAGCAGCTTTTGTGCACCTCCGTTTACCAGCAGGCGTCCTGCTGTGGCTGCTAATGGGGGAAAGAAATCAATAAGTTCTGTTCTCTTCCTTCTGCTTGGTTTACAGCTCTAAAAGTCGGGCAGCATGGATCTTGCTATCTAATTCTGAGCTTGCAACGCTTCAGTAGACTTTCCCAATCAAGGCTCGAAGATTTGTTGTGTAACGACTGATTTTAGGACAATTTATTGGTTCAATATGGAACCTGGAAATAAGAATTATTATTATTATTGTCCCCTTTAGAATGAACCTTTAGTATCCAGAGAGGGAGCAGGTCCTTCATGAGTTTCATTCCCTTCTTTAAGGTTTTCCCACTCGCTTTAAAGGGGTATGGGGTGAGGTGAGGGGTGCCCAGTTGGTTGCAATCTGCAAGTTTCTCCACTAAATGCCACTAAATCTTACACAGCAAGCATTTGGCTAATTATTTATACTTACTGAGTCATGTTTCATGTTTCTAGGTCAGTCCAGCTCACAGCAATTTGAGTCAATGCAACAACTAATAGTAATAAATCGTCTGAAAACAACAGGTTTGCTTTGAACCTTGATACTCGTCAGTTGCATTCCATTAAAAAGCCATGACACTGATATTTTGCAGTATATTCTGTGTGGAGAACTTCTTATCACTCAGTACTGTGCTGAGCTTCAACAATCTCATGCATGTGTGTGTTATGTACCGCTCAGGTGTTCTGCAGATTAATGTCTCTGTGGAGCTGTGTCATCAGCCAGAGGTTAACACGTTTTTTAAATATAGCCGTCCCCAGCCGACAGGTCTGCGCTCTCTGAGCGCGTTTGCTGACTTGCCTTGCTCCCCAGAGAGAGAGCATGGGTGAAGATTTTCTCTTCACAGTTAGCGCTCATTTACACCTCGCACACCGAGCTCGTTTTAGCTTCACCCCCTCGTGATCTCTTTAATTCTTCTGCTGCAACAAAATAATATGATTGTTTCTGGGTGGAAGGAAACTTTTGACTCTTTAAACTCGTTAAATGTAGGAAAACAAAACCTTCAGTAATCTAGATTGTGATTCATTGTTACATTTAGGTTGAAATCACTGACACTGAAGCAGGATCTTAATATTTTGTAGTTCAGTCTGTTCGGTCCTTGTTTGGGGATTTAGAATATAAAATGTAATATTTGTCTTCCTAGGTTTTATTCACTAATGTAGAATGTAAGTTGGCTCACTTAGGGCTGCAAAGAATGATTATTTTTTATTTTATAATGAACTATAAAATGCCCAAATCTCGATTTTCAAGTTGCTTTTTTGTCCGAAATCCAACAAGATTCAGTTTATTCTGACATGAAACGCAGAAAATCTGAGAAAAGCTTCAGATGTTTTATTGTTGCCAGTAAAAGCAGTTATTTCAGTTTCAAGTAGCGCAGTCTCATTCAGGGCACATACAGCGTTTTGTTTTCTTGCGTCCTCCTTTCCCAACATGCTGAGTCACCCTGCCACTTGTGTCAAGAACGACGACGACGAGCGCCGGCTCAAATCAACGGCCTTGTTGTCATGGCAGTGCTGTGCCAAGCCTCAAGCACATGTTGCATCTTTTAACACATGCTGCTGTAGATGTGTTTGTCCCCGAGGAGAATCTATTGGCCCAAAGCCGCTTTTCTAGATTAGGAAGAGGGGCGCCGTCAACCGCAGCGTGATTGGACCTCTAATTATCGGTAATCAGGGATGGCAGCAGCTCTGGGGGCAAGTGAAGAGGGCATGTGACTAAAATTCTTAAAAGGGTTTAAAGAAAAAGGAAAATGAGGTGAATAATCGGCTGCAAGGGAACACTAAAATGAACAGTTTAGTTTATAATCTCTGAGTAGCATTGTTTCTATTCATCTATGAGCTGAAACAAAAAAGAAGAAGAGAAGGACGAGGTATCGGAAGAATCTTGGAAGACTAAGTTGTCCTGCGTCCTCCTCCTCCAGAGCAGATAATCCAGTCGTCTTCTGGTCCGATTAAATCCGAGATAATTGGATCCTGTTCTGTCCCGTCCAATCAGAGGCCTGTCGTCTCTTGGTTTGCTGTGGCTGATCCCTCCTTTTGGCCCACATGGATTAGTGGCTTCATTCAAATATTCTACTCTTCTAATCCGTCTGTGAAACCCATTTATTATTGGACATTAGAGGGAAAAGAGTAGCTGCAGTAACTCATGATGCTTAAGGCTTCTTCGTACAGTACAGTACAGTACTGTGGACAATGAGACAGGAAGCGAGCAGCACAGAGAGCGAGTTTCAAACCAGGATGTTGTGGTTAACGGTATTTGTCTTAGACAAACTGTACCTCTTTGCCTCCCCTGGTACGACCCCATATTCTCGAAACCACATTTGTATAAACTGTTTTCATAATGCAAACGTAATCCCTCACATCGCTGCTGTTGCAGATTAGTTGTATACAAACATCAATTCTAGGAGAAAGTGCTGCTCCGTAACATGAGCTCTAACATTAAAGTAACACTTCATCCTCCACCTCGTTTATCACGAAGCTCGGACACGCCGCTGCCGTGACATTGTAGTGATATGTAAAGCCGGGTTAGACATCAGTCTAACAGCTAATTAATATGCACAGTCAGCGCTCAGATTTATACACTCGTAAACACAACTGAACATTTTCTTGCCCCCTTTTCTCTCTGTAGGTTGTTAAATCACCAACTAAAGGTAAAAACGATGAAGCCGGTTTTGTTGCACCGGTCGTTAACGTGTTCGTTAGAGGGTATCAAAGGGTTAGAGGCAGTGGAAATGTCTGTGAGTGTGAATGAAGACAGATTAACTGAAGGACTTGAGAACTGAGAGTTGTAGAGGAAGACGATGATAATGACCCATTACGTAATCTCTCCTCATGTTTCTGTCCTCCATGTCATGTCATGTCACGCTCGCTTCTTCAAGACTGAAGTGCATCCATTCATCCTGTTCTCTCTGTTTTCTTCCTCTGAAGCCTGAAGGAGTCCAAACACAGCAACAAAGAGCGGCTTTAATGTTCTTTCCCTCTTTAGCTTCCTTCATTTTTATTGACTTCCTTTCCTTTTTTCATCTCCAACCTTTGCTTCTACAGCTCTTTTTATTTTGCCATCTCACTAGATCCTTCTTTAAATATATATAATAATAATAATAATAAAATTCTTGTTTTTTCTTTGTCCTCTTAAAGGTGGTGACACTTCCTCTTCCTCGACTGGCAGTGCCTCTCCGGTGCCCAACAGCTACGATTCCCTAGAAGGGGGAAACTATCCAGGTATGTTTTTAATCACAAACACACATTGGTGATCTGAATAATAAGCATCCACACAGATATGTCACATTATAAAGATGCTTCTTTGTGATTTAATAAAGTTGAGACATTAAATGCAGCCAGTTTGTGGCCATGATCACACGTACAACCCAAAATAGTCCCACCCGTCGTCAAGCGTCTCTCTGGGAGACACAAAGCGAAACATAAAGGATGAACAACACGGAACAAAACAAACCAAATCACTGAGTGTTTGTCTGCATGCTCACCAAACAGAAGAGATTTACTGAGAGGGGAGCTCATTCTCTGCAGTGAACAGATGATGAGATGCACTTCTCAAATTATGTAAAAGCCTGTGATGAAAATGGGACACGCACACACACACACACACACACACAAACATAAACATATTTCCTAAATGCACTGCACAGCTACGCTGATCTGTGCCCTGTCCTAATCATGTTAAAACACCGACTTGACTTCTTTTGAACTCTCTCCTTCGCAGATTCAATGCCGCCCTCCAGTGACATGACCAACCAGGCTGCGCCCTACGGTAACTATGGTTACCCCAGCATGCAGCCAGCCTATCGACAGGGGCCGGCCGCCTCGCGCACTGACTCTTCACCCTCTCACGACCCGTACAGCCAGTCAGGTTACCAGCAGTACTCCCAGGTGAGGCCGCAGCTCGAAGCGAACGCAGGCTCAGAGGTGGTTGTTAATATCGATCGATTATTTCGTAACATTTTTACCGTCGGAGAGATTCGAGCTGCTGCTCTTGTGTAACAAACAGAACCAAGCAGGACTTAAGTTTGACTGTTTTGTTTCTAAATCTGACTAAATCTGGTTTGTTTCATATATATCCAGATCACTGAAATGTGATTCCAGTCAGATTTCTAAAGATGCGCCGGAGTCCGTCTGAAAATCTGGCAGCTCGTATCATATTTCAAAGTGTCAAAGTGTGTTTATTTGTGGTATGCAGGTTAACGCAGTGTCAGCTCAGCACTAAGAGCACTAAGGTGTTTGTACAGGTGACAGGGTTGTGACAAGTATATACAAGAACTGAACGTATATGAGAATATGAACGTACTATAAAAATAGGATATACTACTAATCTGCTGAAATGCTGACAGGAGTAAATTGCTGTGTACACAGGGACGCTGTGACTACAGAGTAAAGCGCAGAAATAAATTCAAGAGTACAGCAGCAGATTCAGTTGAACCGCGTGATCCTCAAATCCAAACGTATCAGAGCTGTATGAAGTAGAGCGATGCTGATATTAGAGATTAAAAACACTGATGGAAGTGTCAAACTTGATCGTCCAACTCAACTGAGAGTTTAACGACACACACATGAATAACTAGAACATAATTAATACACATAAATTACCTAAAGCTGCTTCCATGTTGGAAAGCCGTGTCACCAGCGCATGTAGTTACTCGTACCTACCTCGTTACCACAGCAAGCAGTGCTATGTTTGGACACACAAATCTGACGTGATCACTTGCGGATAACAATCTGTCTCAAGATCTGATTTGAGAAACAAATCTGGAACAAAGACTCGAGAGAATTATGCCGTATAATTCTCGACAGGGTTCCCCACTGATCGTTTCATTTGCTGTATTGATAGATGAGTCCTGATTTGTCTCTCCCTCCCCCCCTCCTCAGCAGCCTTTCCCAACCATGTCCCAGCTGTCTGCAGCCCTGGGGGGGCTGAGCGGGGTGCCAGAGCTGGAGGTGGAGGCCCTGAGGCCCGTCAACCTGCTGCAGGAGAGGAATCTGCTACCACCCAGGCCCCTTGAAGGTCCAGAACCCAACCTCACCCCCGACCTCAAGAAGGTCAACTGTAGCCCACAGTAAGTAAAGTTAAGCAGGGTTTAACTATCGGATAGGAAGGTATATCTCTTTCTGTCGCTCTGTCATTGTCTTACCTGTGGATGTGTTCTTTTTGTCTCTCCTCGTGTTTCCCAGGACATTCAGGTGCACCCTGACCAGCATCCCTCAGACCCAGGCGTTACTCAACAAGGCCAGGCTCCCTCTGGGCCTCCTCCTCCATCCCTTCAGAGACTTACAGGTACGATCAGACGCCTAAAATTTCACACATACGATGGAATATCCAGAAACAACGTCTCGTTTTTCGTACGGAAGTACGTGATTATGTTATGGCTAAATAACCTGAAAGAGAGAAGAGCTTTGATTAGATTCATGTTGATGATTGAGTATTTGGTACGGGCTAACAATAGAGGATTGTGTGATTGCACAAAAGAAGACGGGGGAAGAGTGAACTCCGCTCATGACTGAGCTGTTGTAGACGTTTCTTTGTGACGATCAGCTGCAGCGACAGCAGGGCAGACAGGAGGAGAAGAATGATGAGCTTCAAGAAGACGATGAGTGTATTTATAGAGGTGTCAGTGATATGAACTAACAGAACAGAGATGCCACATGAGAAACAAAGAGGAAAACGACACCAGCCGGGTTGTTGTTAAAGATTGGAAGTGGCTGGAAACTGTAACGTAGATGTTGTTTGTCTTGTGAGCAACTCGCTGAATAAAGAATTCACAACCGTGAAAAGCTGCCGAATGCATCCACGGTCTCAGAATTCACAACCGTGAAAAGCTGCCGAATGCATCCACGGTCTCCAATGGCGACACAGACACACTCAGACTCTCATAGTAGATGACTGTAAGGCGTCACACTCGCCATGTGCCTCACACCGCAACGCTCGCCAGCTTCACACCACACACCTCTGCACTTCTGATCGTTTGTGTTTGAATTACGAATCACATTCGTTCTCCTCCACAGTTCCACCTCGAAATCCTGGCAATAAAACCAGCTATGAATATGCTTTGCTATCGATTCATAATATGTGCTAGACGGCTTCACTATCAAGTTTGTTTTTCTTGGATCAGATATTAATGTTGGAGCCTCCACAGAGACCATTTACTTTAAGTAAACACACCACAGTCTAAATATGCTCCATTATATGTGAAAGTACAAAAATATGCTCAGCAAAATGTGCCTAAAGTATCAAAAGTATGCAGAACAGTTCATTTCAAAGCATTATAGAGTATTCTATCATTAACAGTGCACTAATAAACACACGTAAGAGCATTTTAATGTTCTACTTTGTCAACTTGGGGCCAATTTTAGATCCTTACCACCTCAAAGTTTAACATGTAGTGGAGGGAACGCATAGAGTAGCATACTCAAGTACCTTTTTTGACATATTTGTACTTGGCACCAGGTGTTTGGGGTGTTTTCATGCTTTATTAGTGACAGCCAGAGAGAGAGAGAGAAATTCAGGGTGAAGGAATGACATGCAGCAAAGACTGGGATTGAACTCAGGTCTTGCATGGAGCGTGTACTCTTACAAGGTGAACCTACCAAGGGCGTCCGGGCTGGGAGCGTTTTAGAAGTGAAGCCTTTTATCCGCCAGATTTTCTACAATTCGTCTTTTTTTGCCATCTGTACAGGGCGTTTTTTAAATTTTAAAAACAGGATTCTCTTTGTCGATTGCTGGTGTTTGACTTCCAGCTAGCTCGATCTCATCTCTGCTGATTACAGCATCCGTCCAGTATTTTCCACAAAGCAGAGCGGAAAGACACTTATCAAACGTGCAGCATCACAACGATTGTCTTGAACAGATGATACGACAGTGAATAATTGTTACATACCACAACTGATGGTGGTGCAGAAGTCCTTGAGTTCACAGTCGTAGAAACAAAAGAGAGACGGAGACAGACACGTGGGTCAGTCAGATTGTACATTTCCAAAGATTCGTTCAGCTGCATTCTCCAATCAACTGAAACAAAGCTTCTCTTCAGTCGTCCGCTGAGGCAGGAGCAGAGGAATGTTTTGAAAAGGTCACAACTGAGACAAAAACTTGCGTGAAATGTAAAATATTCAGCTCACAAGACTCGTCTGTGCTGTTCTTCAGTATTTTACTCTCATTCTTTTCTTCCCCTCTGCAGCAGCTACCAGTGATCACGTCGAACACGATAGTGCGCTGTCGCTCCTGTCGCACCTACATCAATCCGTTTGTCACCTTCCTGGACCAGCGCAGGTGGAAGTGTAACCTCTGTTACCGGGTCAACGATGGTATGTGATATTACTGATCCTGTGTCCAGTCCTGTAAGTTTATCATCATTCCATCGTTTTGTGTTTCATGCATCTCTTCTTTTTTATCTTTCTCGTTCAGTTCCAGATGAGTTCATGTACAACCCCGTCACCAGGTCGTACGGCGAGCCCCATAAGAGACCAGAGGTCCAGAACTCCACCGTGGAGTTCATCGCCTCCTCAGACTACATGGTGAGCTGCCTCGTCTGTCCTTAAAGCTCAAGTTGCTTTCATGTGACTGTTTGTCCTCTAGAGGGCAGTCTGATCCAGGTGAAACAACATCTGGAGGCAATTTTAATAAACTTCAAACGGCAGAAACATAAATGTGTGGCGATGCTTTACTTCATTACACATGTATTAATGCATTTTCACATTATATCAGCTGTTTTAAGACCTTCCCTGTTTGTTCTCGTGCGTTCAGTTGCGGCCTCCTCAGCCTGCCGCCTACCTGTTTGTCCTCGATGTTTCTCACAACGCGGTGGAAGCGGGCTACCTGAAGTACTTCTGTGAATCACTACTGGAGAACCTGGATAAGTGAGTGCTCTGATAATCGGTGCAATAAACATAAACGCGGCTGCTTTATGAGTCAGTAAAGGCCGATTGTTAACCAGGTGGTTATGTTTGTTATTTGCTTCAGGTTGCCAGGGGATACACGAACCAGGGTGGGCTTCCTCACCTTCGACAACACCATCCACTTCTACAACCTGCAGGAGGGACTGTCCCAGCCGCAGATGCTGGTGGTGTCAGACATAGACGGTGCGTCAGCTCGCTGAAATCAGACGTTCGATCGGGTACTCAGGAAAAGAGCTTAACCAGAGGAGGCAGCAGGGTCTAAAAATAAAGTTTTTGGCAGACGTGCCAAGATGTTTTAAATCTTATTAGGACCAAACAAGCTGTGTCGGAAAGTAAAGAAGTCAAGAGGTTGGAAAGGTCCTCGCATGCATAAAGATTATACTTTATATGCAGAAGTAGAAAAGGTGTGATCTGATTCTGATGGATCGTCATAAATCTTTGTGCTGTGTTTCCTTCTTTTCTTTTTCCAGACGTCTTCATACCGTCTCACGACAGTCTGATGGTGAACCTAAAGGAAAGCAAAGAGGTGCACTGATAGTTCCTACAGCTCTCTTTGTTTCCATTCCTTATTTATTCTCTCATTAAACCCCTTCTCTCCTTATTCCTCCCTCCTCCAGCTGGTGAAGGACCTGCTGACGTCGCTGCCAGCCATGTTCAGCCAGAGCAGAGAGACCCACAGCGCCCTCGGCCCGGCGCTTCAAGCCGCCTTCAAGCTCATGTCGCCCACCGGGGGCCGCGTCACCGTGTTTCAGACCCAGCTGCCGACGCTGGGTGCCGGTGCGCTGCAGTCGAGGGAAGACCCCAACCAGCGCTCGAGCACGAAGGTACGAATGATATTTGATGATAACATTTGTGTTTCTGTGGTTGGTCGAATATAACGTGACTTCTCAGTGACGCTCGTGTGATTTATGAAGCCTAAACCAAAGCATGTGATATGATACGTGATATATAGCAAGAGAGTGACTCGTCCACAGCACTCATCATGTGGAAATATATATGTGCATATTGTCCTGGACATTCTCAGTACTGTTCCTGCCACAACTCATTTTTATTACAAGCGACAACATCATAATTGAATCTCACGTCTCAGTTTCAGCATCTGTAGACGGTGCTCAGCTGAAGTCTGTTTTTGTCATCCCAGGACTGATTTATTGATCATCTGTATTTTATTTTTAATCTGAATAAACTGCCAAGAAGTTCCAGCAACGGTGTCCAAAACTCCAGAAGTAAACGAACTCGCAACAGATGTGCTTTCTTTCTCCGGGAAAGTGGTTTTCTGTTCTTTGGCGTCTGTGATTTAAAGAGGATTTTAGGCTGAAAAAAACGTGGAAATGAAGGAAACTCTTCATCGGCCAATTAGGTGTACTCAGTCTGCATCCTTTCCATATCCTGCATTATTTAGTGGACACTTAAATCATCAAAACAAAATGACCCGAGCGTGCAATAGCTCAGGAGTCTGTAAGGAAAGTAAAACTCCCTGAACTCGATGATGGTTTCTTCCTCTACAGAGCAGAACTCAGAGTTTGTCTTGTTCTAACAAGTCTCCATGTTTTTCAGGGAGTCCAGCACCTCGGCCCGGCCACAGACTTCTATAAGAAACTCGCACTGGACTGTTCGGGTCAACAAATCGGGGTGGATCTTTTCCTGCTCAGCTCTCAGTACGCTGACCTCGCCTCGCTATGTAAGAACACCCGACAGATCACCTTTGTCTGACATGATCTTTGCTCCACAGCAGCAGCAACAATGAGTTCTAGTAGAGGCCCAGCATTACGGCACAAAGCGCATCAAACAGCTCCTGCAGCATTATCCTCTTATGCACTGTTGATCCCCGCGGTCAGTAGTTATGGGTACATTAAAACGGCTGTTAATCCAAGATTACCACTGCTGCTGTAAACCTTTGAAAATTCAGATTCAATTCAGTCAGCAAGACAGAAAATTAATACTTCTCTCCTCTTCTTCTTCTTCAGCGTGTATCTCCAGATATTCAGCGGGCAGCATCTTTTACTACCCCTCCTTCCATTACATCCACAATCCGGCTCAGTTAGAGAAGTTCCAGAGAGATCTGGAGCGCTACCTCACCAGGAAGATCGGCTTCGAGGCCGTCATGAGAATACGATGCACTAAAGGTAACCGGGTCGCCGACATTACAACCGAATGTGTAATCCTGCATCAGAAGTCGTCGTCTTTGCTCGTGTTTTATACACTTCTCATCCCTGCCCTCGCTCTCAGGTTTATCCATCCATACGTTCCACGGCAACTTCTTCGTGCGCTCCACCGACCTGCTGTCCCTGGCCAATGTGAATCCAGACTCCGCCTTCGCTGTCCAGATGTCTATTGAAGACTCTCTGGCAGACTCGTCTCTGGCCTGCTTTCAGGCCGCTCTGCTCTACACCTCCAGTAAAGGTACACACTCACACACAACACTTAGATCAGAGTAAGAGACTCTGCGTGGGTCAGCGAGCAGAGGAAATTCTGACTTTGTTGGCTGAACTTGAGGAGTTTCTTTGAAGCCACAAGGCTACAAAAGTAAAAATTTCATTGGACAAATAACGGTGTTTGATAATATTTATGACTCTCTGCAGGAAAACGACGAATTCGGGTCCATACCATGTGTCTGCCGGTGGTCAACCAGCTGAGTGACGTGTATGCCGGAGCTGATGTTCAGGCCATCACGTGTCTGTTAGCCAACATGGGTGAGTCTGCAGCATAAACATTATAAACAACCTTCTCTGTGCAGTAGAAAACTGCGGCTTCATTGTATTTCCGCTTGTGTTCCAGCGATCGACCGGTCGATAACGTCCAGCCTGTCGGACGCTCGTGACGCGCTGGTGAACGCGGTGGTGGATTTGGCGAGCACCTACAAGAGCAACGTGTCGAACCTGCAGCAGTCTGGCCTCGTCTTGCCCGCCGCCATGAGCCTCTTCCCTGTTTACATCCTGTCTCTGCTCAAACAGGTGTGGCTGCACCACACACACACACACACACACACACTAATAAAAGCTGTACAGTCATACACACTCTCTATATGTTCCATGACTGTATTCATCCACCCAGGACGAGTTCATTCAAACATGCAGGGCGTTTCCACCGTCACACCCTCCGCGTCATCTCAGACAAACACTCCTATAGTTTAGTCCACGCTCAATAAATCAAGTTTTTAATTAATGTTTGCACGATCAAGCAGTCTAATGAGAAGTTTGTCTTTAGCAGCTGTGAAGCTACAAACAAACAAATAAATGAAAACTAAAGTTTGACACACATTAAAGCAGATGTCTCTGTCTTTCTTTGTCTTTGTCTCTTCAGAAAGCCTTGCGGACCGGCACCAGCACCCGGCTCGACGAGCGGGTCTTCGCCATGTGCGAGTTCAAGACGCAGCCGCTGCAGCAGATGATGCGGATGGTTCATCCTGACTTGTACCGGCTGGACAACATGTCTGACCAGGTACGAACACGACTACGCTGGATTATAATTCGTGTGGAGACGTCAGCTTTAGAGCTACAAATGTACTTTGTACTTTACTTTTATATGGAAATTAAAAATGAATGAATCCAACTTTGTGTGACGCCTGCAGGGGGCGCTCCATCTGAACGACACAGTGGTTCCCCAGCCTCATCTGCTCCACCTGTCTGCCGAGAGGCTGAGCAGAGATGGAGCTTTCCTCATGGACTGCGGCTACGTAAGATTTTATGGTTTTTATGGTTATTCATTAGACGGGAAGTTCTTCAGCTATTTCTCTTTAATTCTCCACATTTATGTCTTTCCTACAAATACATCGTCGCCCTGTTTGCTTCTACAGATAATTGCTAACTTCTCTAATAATTTAAGGCGCAGGACAGTTTTATTTTTGGTCTGTTGGTAATAAAACATGAGGACGGCAGAGCTTTCGATTAATATGAATTTCAGGGGTTTTCCACCCTGACAAAAATAAAACGCAGACAGGAAACCGATCTCGTTGTGGTTCTTATTTTCCTTACAAGTAAATCTAAAGACACTGGAAATATCCGTTCTAAACAGTCTGATTGTTGGACGGTGATACTGCTGAAACTGAAAACGACTCCGTCGTCCAACTCTTAAAAAAACGATGCCAACGGATGTTTTTTCTATTCTTAAAGAGAAACACTTTTCATTCCTTTTCAACAGCGTTCAGGTCTTTAATCTGTGTCACCAGGAAGATTAGGAACTCTGTGCTGAAGCTGCTCTGTCTCTGTCTCTGCAGGTGTTTTATCTGTGGATCGGCAAATCCTGCAGCGAGATGTTCATCCGGGATGTTCTGGGCTGCCCTAACTACGCTTCGATACCCCCCAACATGGTCAGTAAGACGAACGATATGAAGAACAGATGAAAGTCGCGTCAGGAGGAGAGTTCACCCTCGTACACACACATCAGGAAATGGCACAGAATAACCAGCATTAAGGAAACGGCGGTTATTGTTTTGCATCTTGTCACACCCAACGGCCCCTTCGCTGCACGAATGATGCAATGCAGCTTTCTACATACAATATATAGAAAAATGAGGTTTAATTTTCGATGAAACAGCTCACAGAGCAGAACAGATCTGCTGGTGAAGCCTTTTAACAAACTCTGTCATGACCACAGCGTGGGCGTTTCAACAACACCCTGAACAAACAGCAGCTGTCAGCTTTGTTTATGCAGCTTATTGTATTTTTCTAGAAAAGGGGTCGATGCATCCGAGAGCCACCTCCACAAACGCCACATTCCACAGCGCAGGCACTTTTCTGTGTGTGAATCCACGTGATCCGCTTCCCATCTGAAACACACAGCCGTGAGGAAGAGGACAATGTTGTTGATGTTTTGGTTCTCCTCTCTCTCTCTTTCTCTCTCTTTCTCTTTCTCTTTCTGAATCCCAGAGTCACATTCCCGACCTGGAGACTCTTCTGTCCGAGAGAGTGCGAGCGTTCCTCGACTGGCTGCAGGACAACCGAGCGTTCAGCTCCATGATACACGTCGTCAAGTAAGCACCGCCGCACATCTGGATTAACATCCGACCACGACTAACGCTCAGCATCCAGCGTGATGCTGCAAGTCTCGCATCCAGATGTTGGAGTTCACAAAAAGAGGATGTCTCTTCATGTTTTGTTCTTTTATTTTAACGTCCGAAGGTTTCGCCGTGACATCAAATTTTTGTTTCACTTCCTCTTAACACCAACGCTACACCTAAAAGTAGGAGGGTGGAGGATCGGTGACAGTTTCTCAGATGGAAGGTCACTAGAAAAGGGAACAAATTCATCCCTTCTGCTGCTTATAATATACTCCAGTGTGGAAGGAGCAAAGAGGCGAGATGTGGCCGAGGAAATGTGAAATACCTTCAGCTTGTTGTTTATTTTTGTTTCCTTCTTAGAGCCGAAGCCACGCGGCGCTCACTTTGTTCTCCACTCCGCCCCGACAGGAATGTAAAACCAAAATGTTTTGTCAGGCTACAATGCCCAAAAATAAAAAAAAATGCATATAGAAAAACATACAGTGAAAGAAAAGCACAGCCTGCAGAGGTCAGAGGTCGGGCTGTAGATAAATAAAAAACAGTTTTATGAAAGCTCGATTAATCAAGATAAAATATGAAACCTTCTCTGGTTCCAGCTCCTCGGATGTGACAATTTGATGCTTTTCTCTTGTTACACAAGAAGTTTTGAAGACTTCAGCTCTGGGGAACTGTCAGATTTCTTCTTAACCGTAAACTATGAATCAAAAATGAGTCAACAGATTTATCTTATTATGAGGGAGTGATGACAGCACACGGGGGAGAGAGAGAGACAGAAAAAGACCCAAAAAATCCCAGAACAGATGAATTTTCCTGAACATATTCGTTAGTCTGCAGCCGTACTTTCACATCTGTCGGAAGTGGCTGCAATTCATCGTGTTTCCGAAGAACCAAACTCAGATTTTCAGCGAGCGATCTCTCGGCTACACATCCCAGAAACAGAAACAGAAACAGGGTGTGGCCAGTTTCATGTTTAAGTGGAATCCGTCTCTAGGCAGACGTCGGCCTGAGGTTGACAGAGAAATATTTCCAGTGTAAACACATAGTAAGCAGTGAGGTCACTGATTGACAGCGGTGGTAAAGTCTTCCAGAAGGGAACGCATTGTTTCTGTTTCCTCCCTTTCCTCCTCTGGGGCACGCCATTGTTACTCAACCACATGTTTACACCGCAGTGCTGTCGGAGGACGGCTGATGTCAGTGCAAATGGACTGAGCGGTATCTGAGCGGATGTTTGCACCACACGGACAGAAATACTCAGGAGGAGATTTTTTGAGACGCTTACAGTAAAGCTGATACAAGAAGTTCTCGTCCTGTACTCAGTCGATCATTTTGCCAATAAAATGTCAGAAATCAGAAAAGAAACTCTTAATAAGTGTCAAATGTCTAAAAAAAACCCAAATATGTTGAGTTAATTATCATAAATCACAGAGAAAAGCATCAAATCCTCACGTTTAAGAAGCTGGAACCAGCGGATATTTGGCATTTGTGCTTATCTGACATGATTAAATAGTTATTATTATAAGTTTCCTATCAAACGCAGAGTCAGTCTTTCTGGAGAAAGATGCCTGATTGTTGAGTTTCATTCTCAGGCCGTCAGCAGGAAACAGAACGACACAATAGGTGGTGTTCGTGCTGGGAATGAGTCCAACATTAAAATATCTTCCTCCCGTACGACTGGCCGCACCTTTGACTTCTCTTTTGATCCACTAATCCATGAATCATCTGAATGTTTCCGCTCTGAATAAAAGACTTGCCTAAATGTTTAGGAGTGCCTCGATAATTAATAATTAAACGGAGAAAGCTGCTTTAAACATTTTGAGAAAGTTTGTTTGTCTCAAGCAGCAAATATGAAGTAGTGACGGATGTTTCTGATGATCGTTTGTCCTTTTTTAAATCTAGTTAAAGAGTTTGGGCTTCATGTCGCTCGTCAGCACGAGTAAGGTTCTGAGGTGGTCGACGAGCGGGCCATCAGTCGAAGGCTTGGTTTGGTTTTTTACCAAAATACAACCCGACATGGAAGGAAAAAATTAAGTCAGACAAATCAAAGTCCAAAATATTGGCTTCATATATCAGCTCAGATTTGTTCCTCTCTTTACTACGATCAGAAAGTCCCTGAAGTTAAACAGTTTTATTGAATTCTTGAACTCTTCTTGGACTTTAACCCTCTCGTCTTTCTTTTTTTCCTCCTGCAGGGACGACACTTCAGCTAAAGCCACTTTCTTTCAGCACCTGGTGGAGGATCGGACCGATTCGGCTTCTTCTTACTACGAGTTCCTGCAGCACGTTCAGCAGCAAATGTCCAAGTAGGCTCCCATCACACAGAGACAAACATCCGGCGGCTCGAATCCTCAAACCAGGGAGCGATGAGAGAAAAAAGTGAACTAGCCAACGATGGACGCCCATCGCTCCTTCAGACCGAGTTTAGTGAGGTGGGTCGCCTCCCGTTCCTCCTTATTAAACATATCCACCCTCGGAGTTCATCGGTCAGTCTGGATTTGACCTTCAGAAACGGGAGGAAGGGGATAGTCTTAGAAAATCAAGTCCAGAAATGAATAAAAACGAAGAAGGAAGGAACATGAATTATTGAAACGCTCCTCCAGCGTCTCCGCGCTGCCTCGTAACCGCTGTCGAATCCCCTGTTTAGCTTCTGGTCCATCGCTGCTGAGAAAAGAAGAAGGGGAACGTCGAGCCAAGAAGATGCCACTTCAGCACGTCTTAGTTTGTTTTTTCGTGAGCCTCACATGTAGCTAGTGTTTTGTTTTGTTCATTTTATAATTTATTCCCCTCCTCACGCCCTCGGTTTTACTTTGAGACTATTTTTTGAATACACTGGAGAACAGAAACATTCCTCGTGTTGTTGTTATTTTTTGTTTTTGGCATGTGCTTTGAAATCCGAAACGCATGTCATCGTTTTGTTTGCTGCTAGTCTGAGGACAGACGGCGACTCGTCTGCGTAACAGGAATATAACTGGACAGTGTTTGGATGTCGAACCCCCCCCGCTCCACGTCGGCTCTTCCCGAGATCAAACTTCGAACACACCCACGCCATCACTGTCAACAATCTTCTTCTCATTTGTTTTATTTTTTTCCAGGCGCTAACTGAAGTTGCTATCCACTTTGTAACTATTGAAAAAAAAAATATCTTTTATGTGCGATAATTTATGAACCAGCTTATTAAATAAAAACCAAAAACAGAACTCTGCTTTGTTTCATGTGACGCTGCCGTGATGTTTCCATCCTCAGTCCGACGTCGTCGTTCCTTTATCTCTGAATCCGGTTGATGTAACGTCACCCGCTCACTCTTCTCAGACGTGATGTGACTTTTCAGGCTCTCGTGTTTCGACACGTTTACATCATCCGTCACTGCCTCCACCCTCGCCTCATGTCAATGGATCTAACGACTCCTACACACGGTTTACACCTTTTTAGCAGTGTACGGCCTCAACTAGGAGTGTCATGGGAATTTTTTAAGAAAAACCCTTGAATAAGGAAGACTGAATTCAAAGTATCAAATTCATTATTCTCGTACAAGAAGGAGCGTTTAACAGTGGGTTACAAAGAAAAGGCTCCTCGAGGAGCTCTAACCGTTGGTTCTTATACATTTTTTAACTGATACAGTTAACATCATAACGTCCTTTTTCGGTTTTCTCCTCAGTAATAAACATTATGTTCCTTATTCAAATGATACTCCCCTAACCCGTCTCTCCTGTCCTTGTACTGTTGATTCATAATTATCTCTCCCTGCCAGCTTCAGTAAAACACATAAGGGAAGTGCACGAGATATGCAAAAGACAGGATACACCCACACTATATGAGTTAAAACACCTGACACCCAGTATCATCCTTATTTTTATAACTAGGAGGAATTACTGACTACATAAGATGAGTTTCTTCTAAGCGTTGTATTGTAACAGTTGAAGTACCGATCCATCCACCCAATCCTCCTGGAAAATCAACAACTCCTTACAAACTCGACGTCTACTACAGTCAAATATCTCTCATAACTTTGTGTCCAAATAAATAAATAAAATCCATAAAAATCCAGCTCATAGAAACGTGTTAACACAAGTTAAGCTGCATCTTTTCTGCTTCGCTCTTCACTCGTCAACGCGACACTAGATCCAACGAAAGACCGAAACTAACTCGAGAACATCTTCTTCTTGTTGCACAGTCACTCCGGCTCGGCTCCGTACTATGAAACCTTCAATCTGTTCCGTCGTTTATAGCAACAGTCTGTCTGTGTGTTCCAGCAATCAAACGGGAATCACATGTTAAGACTGCAGCACGATTACATCTTCTATCGATCAATCTGTGAATGTTTAAGACTCAGTCACGGGTTATAGGTCCATGCTGCAGCTTTAATCTGAAGTAGATATGTTTGATTTGATATGAAGTATCTGTAAATGTAACATTCTCTCCCATGTTTGATGGGTGCCGCTGTGTGGTACGTAGACATAATTACAAAGTCTTTCCCAAGCTTTGTCAGACTTCTCAACAGCAGGAAATGATTAAAACTGTTCACAGTCCTGCAGAGGAGCCTCGTCCGAGAAAGAAGTTTGTTTTCTTAGTCGAGCTCCTTAAGAAGGAGCTGTGAAATACTGTGAAGCTAATGGCCTGTAGTAAACACACAAACAGCCAGAGGAGCTGGTCTCTGCTCCATTTGCGAACAGATCTGGCTCCCATATGGCGAGCACTGCTGTTGTTCTCATGGAAAACTGCACCCTGGACCTCAAATATTTTGAGCTGGTCATGCTTTTGGTGCCAGGCTAGGCAGAAGGCAAAAAAAAAAAAAGGTTGCAGATGCTGAAAGTCTCACGTTCTCAGTTTTGATTTTTTTTTAAAAACATAGTTAAGAGTCTAAAATATAAGTAAACATGATGTGGAAAGTAATGACCACATCCAGCTGGAAAGGGGCGTTGGAAATGTCATTTCAAGCCCTTCGAAAACTTCAAAGCGTCAGTTTTTTTTTTATTACATTTCACTCGACAAATCTAAAAAGTGATTCGACTTGTGATGCCAGATGTTCGTGCGTAACAAATCAAGCTCTGGACGTTTTCTTTGCATTTCAAATCCATCACCGTTCCAGTCAACAACAAACTGAACCAGCTCTCCTTTCTCTCTCTCTCTTTCTTTTTTCACCCAACAAACAACAAGCGAGTCCTGTTCTGCCAGCTATATTTAAACTCCACTTTTCACTGGTCCAACCCTTCACACTCCCACTTCCAACAGTCCAACCCACCCACCGGCCCCCTCACCCACCTCAGCAGCAGCTCTGGTCCAACTTTCCTTCTTACTACAGACCTTCTTTGATAAATTCATGATCATGAAGTCACAGTCTCCCCATCTGGCTGTACATTTTACCTCAAGTATTTTACTCCGCTCAGATTCCTGTAATGACGAGTAGTGAAAGAGTAAAAGCCCCGATGAGAGCAGGAGTAGATAAAAATCCATCATCTTCCTTTATTCTGATTTATTTTGGTAATAATTTTAGTGTTTCACATCATGTGGAAAGGTTTCAGAGATTGGAAACAGTTCCATGATTGGGACCAGTTCAGCTCAAGACTGACGATACAGCGGGGTTGTTATCTTTGCATTTCGCTCACTCGAGGCATCTTTGTAGTAGTTGTTTCAGGCACAGATGAATTATTAAGTGCACAGATGAATGTAGTTCCTTAGTTACAGCTGTGACTTGGCTCCTGAACGTCGCCTTGGTTCGTATTACCGCTGTAATTCTACTCTGTAATTTACCTGTCGATCACACAGAGCCAGCAGTGATCTGATGTCTTCGTTTCTGTATCATGCGTCTACAAATTTTGAGGTTTTTTGTAGTTTTTCAATCTCTTCAATTGCAGCTCAAACTACCTACATTTCTTTTGGCAACAGACAACAAGCCATTCCCAGAGGAGTACGGATTTTCATCCTTAAAATATGTTTTTGCAGGATTAGGGAATTTCCTTCTATCATAATAAACTCTCGGGTTAAATAAATGATGAAGATTTACTAGTGACCATGGAAGTGGTTTTTAGCTTGTCGCCGCCTTCAATTAGATATTTTTAAAATCACATCAGGACTCTGTGAATCATCAACGAAATGTCCAGATAAGGTCACGTAACCAAAGAAAACTGCAGGACACTTTGTTGTTAGTTTGTATTCTGTTAATCTGTATTTTGTTTTATTTGCTATCTAATAAATAATACAACACTTCTAGAAGCCCTCACTAGGCTTTTAACAAAGTAGTTACAAATCTCTAAAGTTTTCATGGACTGTCTAAGTCATAAATCACTAAGGTACGGTGCTGTATCATCAAGAAGAGAAACTTTGTAAAGAGTAATGTCACTCAAGGCAATACACCAGCACGCTGTGATTTATTTATATGGAATACACGTGTATCATCTATATAGAAACGTACCAAAAATTGTTAATTTTCCTGTCGTTAAAACGTTTGACCATGACGAAAGCTGCCGCGGTGTTAAGGTGCGTCATGACTAACTTCGACATAGTTCAGTTTTAATCAGAGCCAGCCGTTAGGCGATCACCCCCCTGCCCGGGAGTCCACGTCTTCCTTTTTACCCGCTCTGAAATCCCAGCGAGATTGTGAGACACCTCACCTCCGGTCTTGTTCACTCTGAGGTTATCTGCCACTGATACACTGCTCTGCAGTCTGTGGGAGTTTCTGTGGGAGTCTCCTCTTGGCTTCACTCGAAAGCAGTTTCTGTGTCCGTCCTGTAAGCAAACAATGGGGTATTGTTGCACCGGATGTAGTTCAGATAGTCGCGGGCAGCAGTCAAAATAGAGAGAGGACTTCTTTTTGTAGTTGGCGGAGGGGGGGAAATATTTGAGTCTGGAGCCAGATAAGGACCTCATGTGCCTTGTTTTCATCCCTGTGGTTGAGCAAACCTTGCTTCTCCTACAGGGTTCTCACAGCAGAAGACACAGAAATGTGGTTTGCTTAACTGTGGTGGCGTGTTTTGTCTCCATGAAGGAGATCTGTATCCTATTCCCAAAGATATTTGGTTTATTACTTGAGGTTCAAACCTGATTTCAAGTCCAGAGCTTGACGTTTCCAAGCCTGGTTTCATAACACCTGCCTGTCAAAGCATCATTAATGTTTCCACCTCTCTTTATCACCGCACCACTCTGCGACGAACAAACACTGTTGTTTGTTCAGCTTCTCTGCAGCTTGACTGTGCAACACGCCAACCCTCTGCAGGATAACCTCTCATCCTCCTCGTGGAGCTTTGCAACTGTCTGCAGGAAGAAAAGGAGACCCAGCTGAGTTTATTTGGATGAGCATTCCTCCTCAGAGTCTTCAACTTGAACCACATGTAGAACGACTTCAGAGGAGGGAACGCTGCTGAGGCCTCAAAACACACCGCAAACCTGAGCAGTGTGTTAAAACTGGTGGGACTGTCTGTAAAAACAACGTTTTCCTCTCATCCAGTGGGGCGCAAATAAACTTCACTTTACTTCCACTTACATTAATGATCTTAAAGGAATTATTAGTACACATCTTCCAGTTTAAAATTCGATTTCTTGTGGCTTATAAGGTCTTTCTCTCTTACGTTACTGATCATTTCGTATCTTTAGATTTCGATCTGTTGTCTGGACAAAACAAACTATTAGTTGCAGCCCTACAACTGTTGCAGTATGTTCAAGTCTCAAAGACAACAAAATTACCCATCACATCTAATATCTAGTCATGTACTGGACTGTTCTGAGTTTTATAATAACTAAACACATGATTCAGTTGTTCTTACTTACTATATGAGTATGGATTAATGATTTGATGATAATGATTAATGATTGACGTTCCCAAGCTGCCTTACTACGCAAAGTTCTACTATTTGAGTTCCTTCAGCTCATTGTTGTCTGCATTTCCACCGTGGTGGTGTGAAGATGATGCAAATTTAGTCTGCTGATGTTTGAAAAAGCGACAGCTGTGTTTACACATCGGTGTTATGTCTGTCGTATGGTTCTTCTGCAACTCCATGTTGACTATCGAGGCACGATGAACAGAAAAACAAACCTGATCGTGAGTGCTGCGAGTACTCGACCAACCAGAAACGCTCAGTACTGCAACCTCCAACCCCAAAGTTCCTGTACTTTTGGAAACTAGTCGACCCCAAGCTAGGACTTTTTGGGGGGGTAACGTCACGTCACCAGGAACTTAATTTAGATCCTAGTCCCTGCGATGGAAACGCACCAAGTTCATTGAAAGGTTCCTAAGCCCTGGGGAAAGTTCCAGAGCTGGAAATGTCGTTATAGTGTGCCGTCACTGGTCCCCCAACCCCCCCTTGGACAGGCTTCCATCATCGTTTGGCAAAAAAGTACAATTTTTCTTGTAGGCTCACAATTGCAGAGCTGACGTTTTTGCAAATCTCTAAAGACTTTTGTACTCTGGAGAGTTTTCTCAGTGAGAAAATGCTGAGTTGGTGAGGACAGAGGGCTGAAATGGAGAGAGAAGGTTGTTAATCTGGATATATAACTGACTGTAGCTCCATCACAAACCTTCCGTCTTCAAGTTCTACCACCATAGGTCTCATGAGGCCATTTGCAAATTCACAAAAACAACTAAAAATGTGTGAACAAGGCATGGCAAGTTGTGTGTCGGGTTCAAACAATACTGTTGAGGTGCAAATACTCAGGATCGGCTCAGCTTTTCAATGCTGCCTAAACCAACAAAAGTTGGTTTAACTGCTTTGTTTTTGGAGCTCACTTTAATGCTCCTTTATGGAGGAAAAGAAAGTTCTTCAATCTGTTGCTCTTGACTGTTGTATTTGGCCAGCAGCACCTGTAGGGTTTCAGACTCAACCCTTTCCCCAGAGAAGTCCATTACCTACTGAGGGCCCCCCTGTGTTTGACGTGGAGCGTACAAATCCACCCAGTTATGTAAGAGATCCTGTCGTTATGCTGCTCCAAGTACAGCTCCTCTAAAGCTTTGTGCTTCCTCTGTATTGGTTGGATCCCCAAAACGACTCAAGTTGTTTCCTGCTGTCAAGTCTTGGCTTCCCGTTCTGGCTGCCTGAAACGTCTTTAGCACTTCCTCTATGAAGGCCTGCCTGTTAGAGAGGAACACACGGGGAATCTCTCCGTCGCCGTCCATGTTCCTATATGACTCAACATGGCTGCTTTACTACCACGGTAAAGAGTTCCCATCGCAGTGTGGAAAACCATGCTAAAAATATATCCACACATGTTGATGAAAGGCAGTTTGGATATGAAAACAGGCCGGATCTGCTGTACAAACATTTAGAGCAGAGCTGCAATGAAAAAACTTGAACCTATGAGCTAAAGTTTGAATAATTAAAAACACAGTCCAGCAGCAAAATTCAAAACACGGGACTGGATCCTTCGACAAACTGCTCCTCTTTCATGTTGATGGGAGTAGTGGGTTTGATCGGTTCATGTGTTGGACCACAATGTGGAGGTGGTTTGAACAACCCGGCAGCACTGTCGTGACAATGTTCGTCCCATTTGTACGACCCGAACCTCTCGGTGACGGCAGGCTTTTCATGCCACTCTGTAGCATGGCCATTGGCAACTGTGTTAAGAAGTTTCCTAGTGTCGATAATCTTCTGGACACCTCCTGTCTCAAGTGGGTGGCTGTAACTCGACGATGACCATCAGTCTGTAGGGTTGGTGGTCCGTTCCCAGCTCTTCCTGTCTTAATATTGAAGCATCAGAACAAAGCATGTCTCTCTTGTAATGTAATTGCCAATGCAGTCCCTTGCCTTGTTGTTTATATTAAATGTGGCTTTAGCGGTTTTTAGTTTTGGGTCTTTTGTTTTGCTTTTTTTTTTGGCTAGTTAACTTGTCTACCGGCTTTCAAAAGGGCCTAAATGTTCTCTTGTATGTAAGCTAAAAAAAAAAAATTGGATCTGCAAAACTGGCTTGTTCCGATTTGTTCAGATGTCATTCAGCCAAAGAAATAATTCACCGCCCACGAACTACACGTGTCTCTCTCGATCAACAGTCTATTGAAAGCACTCCATAAGGCATCAGCCAATCCCAGGTCAATGTGACTTTGATTCTTTGTTCCCAGATGTTTCTGTTTGACGAGGGAGTGGGTGAGTGGGTGGGCAACTGGGAGCCGAGATTAATGTAAGGGCCATGTGCCGACCACGAATCTCAGCCAATAACGAACTCTGTCTTCCAGGCGTCAGTCCTGACTCGCAGGCTCTCTTTAATGAAAACAAGTCTCTGTGAATTACGAGGGTTAAACGGTGAGGACAGAGGACACGGCTGGTGAGACTACCAGAGGTCTGTTTTCCCTGTTTCCCACAGGACTTTGAGATTTATTAATAGTAACCTACAGCACATATCAGATTCTCCATGGATTTACTGTCTCGTGAGGAGGATGAGGCTCCTTTTCTGAACACAAAACCCAGTGTTTGTGTTGGGTTTTCCTTTTTCCGTTTCTTCAGAGTGGTTAGTTGGCTGGTTAAACATCCTCTTTGCTTTTGTAGGCTTATTTCTTGACATGAATTCCTATTTCAGTCATCTTTGGAATGATTAACTGTGTAGATCTTTTTGAGGTTTTTGTGGCAACCAAAAGCTGGTTGGTTCTCCACTTTGGTCCAGACTGAAATATCTCTCTCTAACAATAAGATGGATGGCAGTGAAATGTTTGTACAGGCAGTTATGGTCTGCAGAGAATAAATCCTATTGACTTTGGTGGTCTTGTCCTGTTTCACCATCATGAGGCTGACTTTTAGAGTTTTGATGAATTGTAATACGTTTGGTAATCAGATTACCAAATGTTTTCTTGCTAAGACGGTGCTGTAGATTGTAGACATTAAACATTAGCCATCCATCCATTTGTTTCCTTCCGCTTACCCGGGGTCAGGTCGTGGTGGCAGCAGGTTTAACAAGGGCGTTCCAGAAATCCATCTCCCCACGAGTGTATTCCAGGAGGATCCCGAGGTGTTCCCAGACCCAGTTCTGGATCTCCTACCAGTTAGCAGGCCAAGAACACCTCCAAAAGAAGGCACGGAGGCATCCTAATCTAATGTCCTTGTGAAGGAGCAGCAGCTGAGCTCACTACGCATGTCAGAGCTCCTCACTATCCAAAGCTTGTGACTGTAGGTGAGGGCTGGAACTTCCAACTCAGCTCCGTCTTCACCACAACGGTCCGGTACAACATCCACAGTACTACCAAAAAAAGGGAGTTATTTGAAAACAGTATTTTGATTGATTGATAGATTAACAGGACTCCTGTCAATGTCTTATCTGTCTACTGACATCATGACATCAGCCTCTGACTCAAGAGTCAACATCTGGATGTGACGGAGCATCTGACTGTGAGAAATCACAGGAGCTGCGTGGTGATGAGAGTTCGTGGCGGGACTTTGACACTTGTACCTGTAATTATGTGTAAAAACAACACTTTACTACATGCCTGCATGGTGCAATAATCCGTCTCACCTACAGACTTGTGAGGAGGTGATCCCGTGTCCCACACGGAGGGATCAGTATGACTCAGAGCTCGTCATGAGTGAGATTACCTCAGGGCTGAAAGGAACAGAAGTCTGCTTTGGATCCAGACCGTAATACTTCGATGCACACAGATAATTATTGAACTGTCCCTGAAAACGTCTCCTCTTGTCCGTGTAGAGTTCAACATGGCTAAGATCTGAGTGCCTACCACTAGTCAGTGTGGAAATGTGCCTCTTCAACAAAGCAGAAAAAACCACAGATAATAAGAACAAAGCAGACTCGACGTGTGGAGTTTCTTATCAACAGCTAGTGAGTGAAGTTGTGAATCCAGCACAGGGTGTTTCAGACTTATCTGGACACTGTGTGAATGAGACAAGTTTCTGAGAATACTGTCACTAAGAAAAAGATTGTGTCAGATAGAGATGATTTATATTTGAAAGTGGTGAATCACATCCTCATGTGAGCGTACATATCTGATCAGGCTCAGCTGCTTCTTCAAAGGTCCAGTGTGTAAGATGTAGGGAGCTCTAGGGCTGGGTATCGGTACTCGATACTCTTCAGGTATCGACCAAAACAACCCGGTAGCAAGTAGTATCGAAACTGGGCCTGTCAAACGATACCTGCAATTCTTTTTGTACCCAGATCAAGAAAAAAACTACAGTTTCTATGATTTTGCACCACAAGCGTTCTTCGATTCAATGCGCCGTGTGATTGGTCCACCAATAGTTTGTATGGTGGTAAATCGGGTTCAAGCCGTGCGAAGTTGGCTGGTTATCATTACGAGATGCCGGTGACATTTACGCAACCGATTTGCTTTCTTTCCACATGATTAATATTGAATCAAGCTGAAAAAAAGTATCGAATGAAGTACTGAAGTACTATTTCAGAAATGGAATACAATATTCATAAGTATGTTTTTGTTACCTTTTTGTATCTATAGATAAGACTAAACGCTGGCGCTAGATAACGATATTCACATTTTTCGCACCTTTCACGGCCTCCATAGTTTCATAAATTCAGCGATCAGCTAGATGCCATTAAATCCCACACACTGCTCCTTTAATACAATTGTACTTTGAGTATAATACACTGTAGGTGTCTACAGGGCAGCGGTGTCATGTGAGTCAAACCACAAGGAATGTAAGTGACATCAACAAAATAACTTTCTCGACACATTGAGGTCGTCACTGTGGTTGTTGTCTTTACATGTTCTCATGAGTTTACTGACCGTCAGAGCAGAGAGACGTCCACAATCATCCGTCCTGTCACAACCTGTGATATTTTTACTGTCACCGTGGGGCCACAGCCACTCACTGTTATCTGTGTTTCTCTATTTCAGGCCTTGTTATCCCACAAACACACACACACGCTGACCTGTTCAGTGTCAGCAGTGTGTCCGGTATCTGTTTATATATCTGAGGATTCACAACAGTTTCCTCAGTAGCTGCAGGAACGCCGATAGTTGCCAAAACAAACTGATCCTGTGTGACACCAACGCTGAAATTCTCTTTTTTTCTGTCGTTCTTAGTCGTGAAAAAACGACGAGAAGTTTGTCTGAGGTTCATAGATCCTCATTCTTTACTCATTACGTAAGTAGTTACATAATTATTATTAGTTTTATTTGTTACAACAACTTCCTTTAAATGTTTTTATCCTTATCATTTAATAACTTTCAATGACTCATTTATTGTTTCACCTTTATCCAGATAATAAAAGTATTAATATTAATAAATTCACAGATTTTTGTGCCCGTTTTTTAAAAAGACACAACGTGAGAAAACAAAAGCAGCAGGTAGAATGAATCTAAAGCTAAAATCGATATCAGACAACATTTTGTTTTTTTATTAATATTATATTATTTAGAATAATATGACAGCCAGATGATCATGTGTACAATCAGAGTGAACTTTGGATCTCCTGGTTATGATTGAGCTTCCTTATCATTAAAATACGACCCGGCTGATCGCCGGCAGCCAATCAGCTGCAGCGTCGGCTGCGTTACGTGCGGGATATAAATGTATACGATGTTTGTCTGTGTCATAAACGGACAGCTCGTTGTCAGCACAATCACCACATCCTGTCGTTAAAGGTACACGGTGCTCTGCCCATAAAGGACAGTTTCCACGAGTCAAGACGACGTGAACACGTGGTGGTCTGATGCTGGTGGAACGTCCAACATCTGGTAACAGCTTGAAGCAAAAACAGTTTTGTATTTATGTTTTGTTTCTAATAGAAATACACAAACTGAAGGTTGGGACACGCCGTATTCGTGATGTTTCCGTACCGCCAAGCACAATATCTGGATTTTTTATACAACCGATTTGATCGATCAAATCCATCATATCCAGTTTGTTTTGTGTCGTGCCAAAGCAGGACGGTGGGTGGCAGAAAGTTCCAAACAAACTGAGTCGGTATTCTTTGCCTCGATCCTTTTCCTTGGTTCACTGGCACTAAACAACAGCAGCACAATCCTGTTCAATCAAACCTAATGCGTGTAAATAAACAGTTCCGAGCATGTTCAAACACCCCAAAAGAGTGAACACGCCGAAGCCTACACCCTAAACAACAGTGCTAATGAGAGTGCATTAAAGGAAACGCAGGGCTGAATATGTTTGGACTAGTCGTAGCAAGAGGAAATCACCCAGCAAGCTTTGCAGTCCATTAAGTCGAGCTTTCAGTGAGAGCGCCACATAATTATGGGTCTAATCAAAATCCAAAGATAGCATCAAGAGAGTGTGTGTGTGTGTGGGAGCATTTTCAGGCCTGTATTTACTGTTTGTACCATTTAAATATCCATCCTCTGTCAGGATGTTTCACCGCGACGGTCCGATCAGCTGATAGTTCACTCGTCAAAGTTCAGCGTGGTGATATTTGTATAGGAGAAAAGCATTTAAAGGGTGTGTGAGAGAGCGGGGAGGGTTAATTAGATTTAAAAAGGAGTATCTCGTCTTCGTAGTCATGCTTGAACAGGTGCCTCCCCGAACGTAATGAGAGCAGATGAGACATTAACAGAGAGAGATTAAGCTGCAGTCTAAAGAAACACGGTTTGTTGTTCTTAACAGCAGTGAGTTATTAAGTTATTTATGTTTTTAGGCAACGTTTAGTTTGAATTGTGGCACATTTATCACTTTGTGTAACACTTATCGTGTTCTTTTACATTGCAATATGAGTTTTTCTTGTTGATTATAAAGCATGTGTCACTTTTAAACACAGAGCAACCTCCAGCTGACAGGAAGCCAGGCATAGAGAAGCCGGTGGATTTTCAAAATAAAACACCCTGTGTAGACTGCCGGTTGTAAAAACAGACAAAAGCGAAACAAAAGAACTACACAGCATATTTAGAAGCACATAAACCAGGAAAATTACCAAATCTGAGCAAGTAAACAAAGTCTGACGTGATGAAGCTTTAACACATCTTTATTTCCTGTTATGGAATATTACATTTGTTTGTTTTAGACTTTTATTTTACGTAGTAATTCCTTGTTAAACCAGCACAGGACAATAAGGTTGTTTTTGTTTCCGGATGATCATTATTAGCGGTTATTATCCTTTAATATTTCCATAGTGTTCCTTTAATATTTCCTCAGTGTTCCTTTTAATATTTCCATGTTTCTTTAATATTTCCATAGTGTTTCTTTAATATTTCCATAGTGTTCCTTTAATATTTCCATAATGTTCCTTTAATATTTCCATAGTGTTCCTTTAATATTTCCTCAGTGTTCCTTTAATAGTTCCATAGTGTTCCTTTAATATTTCCATAATGTTCCTTTAATAGTTCCATAATGTTCCTTTAATATTTCCTCAGTGTTCCTTTAATATTTCCATAATGTTCCTTTAATATTTCCTCAGTGTTTCTTTAATATATCCATAATGTTCCTTTAATATTTCCATAGTGTTTCTTTAATACTTCCATAGTGTTCCTTTAATATTTCCTCAGTGTTCCTTTTAATATTTCCATGTTCCTTTAATATTTCCATAATGTTTCTTTAATATTTCCTCAGTGTTTCTTTAATATTTCCATAGTGTTCCTTTTAATATTTCCATAATGTTCCTTTAATATTTCCATAGTGTTCCTGTAATATTTCCTCAGTGTTCCTTTAATAGTTCCATAGTGTTTCTTTAATAGTTCCATAGTGTTTCTTTAATAGTTCCATAGTGTTTCTTTAATATTTCCATAATGTTCCTTTAATAGTTCCATAATGTTCCTTTAATATTTCCTCAGTGTTCCTTTAATATTTCCATAATGTTCCTTTAATATTTCCTCAGTGTTTCTTTAATATATCCATAATGTTCCTTTAATATTTCCATAGTGTTTCTTTAATATTTCCATAGTGTTCCTTTAATATTTCCAGTGTCCAGGCTGAGTTGTTTGGAGGAGGGCTCTGCTGGTGGGAACGGCCTCATGACGTATGTCTGTTGACAGTAGTAAAGCCTCCACACTTTCACACCCACCCACACTCACTCAAACACACACACGCTCCCGCCGAGCTGCCAGTGAGCCTCCACCACCGCTGCTGCCGCTCCACGCTTCTCCATCTCCGAGTCCTTTACGCACCGCGGTGCCGTTCTTGCTTCGCGCGTCCAGCTGTGCGCACACCTCGAAAGCTGAGCTCCGTTTAAAAGCCCCGGGCAGACTGGACACAAGGAGCGGATAAGGAATATGGCTTCTACCGCGATGGAGCGTCTCAATCTGTCGGAGTATCAGATGAAAGTGCTGGAGGACAATTTCAAAAAAGTCAGCAAGCATCCGGATGGCACGACGCTCCTGTTGATCGCTGCGGAGTGCGGGCTGTCAGAGGAGGAGACACAAGTGAGTACAGACCTGTTTATACTCTGATATTATCCGGAGAGGATGGAAAATGTGAGGAATGAAGTGTTTTTAATATGACTTTAGTCCTGATATGCAGATTTTTAAAAATCCTGTGGAGACGAACAGCATGTCTGCTGCTTAAAAGTTGTTAAAAGTTTGTAATTAATTATGATTTCATGTGGAACCACTTTAATTTAGATCTATTTAAGCATACAGGTGTTTATTTTATAGTTTTAGATTCATCTATGTTCTATGATTTATCAATTTATTTCCATTTTCTCTCAAGTTTGCACCTAATTGAACAATTGAAATGACAAACTACAGATTCTCTTAACTTAAATATTCTCTATTAACCATGAGGTGTGTCCTTTCCTTTGAGAAACCTGCATTTTAAACACATTCGGTAGTTTAATCAAAAGCAGGATGTAATATTTTATCTGTGAAGTAACTAGCAGAAGAGTAAAAAAGTACCATAAATCTGTCCTGTACTGCAGTACTTTAGTGAATGTACTGCAGTACTTTAGTGAATGTACTGTCTGACGTTGTGATTTGAGGTTTTTCTGAAGCAAACCTGCAACCTCGGCTCGGGAAACACGACTTTATGGTGTCACAACTTAAAGTGTTGAAGTCATGGGTGTTGTCAGTAACTGTCAGGTGACTCGTGAAGAAATAAAAACATGTTCACGTGCAAAAATGTTCAGTTTTTCTACAAGTAAAACTTAAAAATCTGCGTTCCACTGCAGCGGCATGGACATGTTGGACAGGGTGATCCTGACTAATACTTCAGCTTGATGAAGTGTCCTCATCCGAGTGTAAACACTGCCCACAGAGGCTGCATTGATGGCCGGTGGAGCATGTCCAGGTTGTTTTTCCTGATGAAGTCACGTCACAGTTTCCCGCTGATCTATCTGCACAGGGTGACCTGAAGTGTAAAGACTTCAAGGACAGCAGTCAAACAGTGAGGGCGTCACATTGCGGTCGCAGTCGTTGGTCTACGCGTTGATGCTTCTTTCCTGTTTGGTCGGATGTGGCAAACACACTTTACATGTTGCAAGAGTCACCAGTGTGCGAAAAACAGCAGCTGGTTAAAGTGTTGGAGGAACTTTAATGCACATTTAATGCAAATAACTGTTGCATATCTTCATCTGATGGAAACTGAATTTTTTGTTGGAGTTTTGGACTGTTGGATGGACGAAAGAATCAATTTGAAGACAGTTTGAGCTCTGGGACATTGTGGTGGACATTTTTCAGTATTTTATACAACAAAAAAAAATGCTAAATTGTCATTAATTGGTTGATTAATGGTTAATTGCAGCTTAATTTACTAATATAAGTAGTCTTAAGGTCTGCTCACGAGCTTTTTCCGGAGCTTTCAACCACATTTGCTCAGACACCTCAGTTCATTTAGAGCCTGTGAGGGCTGCAGCTAATCATTTGTATCAGATTTTATTTTAAGACAAACAGAAGAAGCAGAGCTGAAACCATTAATTGCTCGTTAAAATGTTCTTGCCGTCAACTAACCAGTTACTAGTTTGATCATGGCAGCCCGGGAGCTTGTAAATGAAACAGCCGTCGGGCAGCGGTTGTTGAGCCAATTGTTGTAGTCGTGAAGTGAAGTAGAAAACCCGCCAATTATACAAAAAAACATGGCATTATTACTGAGGTATTTAATCAGTACCACTCCCCTCTCTCCCACTTGTGAACACTCCCACCATCCCTCTATCTGAGGAATGTGTTGGGCCTGCTGTAAAGTCTGTACAACTGTCACATCAGGAGCCAGATGTGAAGCTTCAGAGCGCCAATAACAAACCAACCACGACGAGCGCGCTCCGATTCAGGCACCTCCGGCAGCATTCCTCTGATAGATAGATCATTGGAAAAGCACACGTAATGAGACTTTTTGAGGAATAAATTGATTTATTTCGGAATAAAAAACACCAGTTGGTTATTCCTCTTTAGGATTTGCCAAGCAAACGACATTGACTATTTGCTTAGCTGTTAGCAAGGAGGGAAGAACCCTACATGTAAATTCTGTGATTTGAGTTGACGCAACATCAGGTTCCTTTCGTAGGCAAATTTCGTCTCTTCCTCGTGTTCTCACATGGCATAGAGCCTGTGTCCTTTTCATAAGTGGCTCTTGCAAAACACTGAATCTGGTTTTTCCTCTTGGACTCCACAAACCAGTTCCTCTAGATTTTTCAGAGCTGAAGTTAGGCGGGCACAGCCTGCAACCGATCCGATCATCATGTGCGAACAGGTACGTCAGATGACTGGCTGATTTGTAGCCAAATTGCAGCACTCATAGCCCAAAACACAAATCACTGTAGCACTTGAAGCCTAAAAATAGGCTTTTGGTTGCAGTTTTGTGCAGATAGACTGAGTGAAACGTGTCCGTTATCTGTTCTGTCAGATGTGTAGGGACCCTTTCAAAGCTGAAATAATGCTTCTGCAAACATACTCCGCAGAGAAATGGTGTTACGGGTAACTCTCAGCCAATGTGCACAAGCCACGAATCTCAACTGCGCTTAGTGCGTTGATCCAACCAAGAATAAGTTTGTTTGACGGGTTCAAAACACCCATTATACGACTTTATCCAGTTTGTACATACCCGTATAAAAGAAGCAGCTATGCCAACATCTCCCAGCGCCCGTTGCACGTACATTTATTTTAAGTTTCAGCCTCAAGGCTTAAAGGGATACTCCAGTGATAATAGAAAAAAGGTCAAAATGAATGAGATATCCGGACGTTTAATCCCCAGTAACCTTTAAGTGCTGTTCCTATGATGTAACCCCATGCAACAGGGTTTAACAAGGTTGTGCAATACTCCTCCATTAAAAGTGAACTGTCATGGATAGGTTCCAATGTTTTTAAAGTATGGATGTACTTGAGTAGAAAGATGCAGTCCAAACTCTCCAGTCCAGTCCTCAATGTGCAAAACTGCGTTGCGTTACATGCAACCATCAGGATGTACTCCCCTGCTGAAAACTGGAGGTGGAAACACAAAGAGGCAGCTTAGTTCAAGGAAACGTTGCAGCTTTGGAAGGTACCCACTTGATTTTTTTACTAACTTCCCTTACAGCCGAGCCCCAGCTTCAGCCCGTCATTACCAAAACGGCACACGTGTTTCATTATTTGGCTCCGCTGAAGTTCATAAATCAGCCCTTTCTGCCTCCAGAGAGGCTATGAAAATGTTTGCTACACTCAAACTACATCCTAACTCCACTTCCAGCGTCTGTGAGTGTTTCCATTCATCGTATACAAAGGTAGGGGGGGGGGGGGGGGGGGGGGTAGAAGAAGCCAGGCCAACCCGACATGGGGAAGCCTGGTCCAAGGAGGTGAGGTAAAGGTTTTGGCCCCTCATCAAAAAGACCTGCCTTCATTTCCAGCTGATGTGGAGGCTTTTCTTTCTTTTCTTTTTCTTCCCGCCGCCTCCACCCCTCCCCTCCACCTCTTGTCGAGTGTTTTGGATTTGCTAACGAAGCTCCCATTGGAGGAAGGTTAAGCCGAAAGAAACACACCCCGGCTACCACTCCCCGTTTCTCGCATTAACATTTACAACGTGCTTCAGGCTTCCGTGCGGCATGTTTGAGCTCCTTTCACGGGCCATTTTGATTTGTTTTCAGTCGACGGCATAAAGGTAGAGTCGAGTCTGAAAGAGCTCATTATGTAACGCAGCGCTTGGTCAAAGGGAAGAAATGACACAAGCAAGCATTGTGCGGGTCAGGGGGACTATAAATCTCGCCATTATTGTTTTGAAGTGGCATGTGTGTAATGCTTTACAAGACATTCAAAGACCTTTTTGCTCTTTGAAAACGGACCAGAAGCAAAACAAAGTACAAAACAACTGACTTCCATCCAAAACCCAGAAGAGAAAACGACATTTTTAAAGACTTATAGACTTGTTTGGCTGAGAAATATGTAATAACTCTCAGAAACGATGTCCTGCATCATAAAAACTGAGCTACACGAGTATAAAATCCCAAAACACAGAGCGAGCATAGACAGCCAGTCCTTTAATTGATTTAGTCTCTGCATGCAAAGCCGGGTGACTGCAGATGGAGATGTCATGTGTTTTCAGTATAAAACGTGGAAACCGTCCCTCCTGCCAGGGTCTTGTGTCTTAAGGCCTGCCCGTCCCCCGAGTTCCCTCCCTTTTCCCCCCTTGGCGTTATCAAGATGATGTCAGCACTGTTGTGAATCCCATGACAACGCGAAGCCGCAAAACAGCAATGTGCTGGGTCACGGGTGTGTGTCGAGGCGCTCGGCGCAGTCATCATCTGGGCAGAGTTTCAGCGTAGCGGTTATTAGTGGAGCGGTCAGAGAAACAGACTCGGGCTGCACTCTCCGTTAAAATAAATCTGCATGGAAACATTCGTCTTCTGCGGTTTTCCCCCCTCCCGATACAACTAAGCCTCAAGGTCACTGCTGTGTCTGTATGAGTCAGTGACCACATTTACATGCACCAAGAAATGTGACTGTAATGTGTTTATGAACATAATGAATGGAACAGAGCTACATGTAATGACTCTAATGTAATTATAGACTTTATATGTGGGGGGTTTTGTATTGATGATTGTAATCCCATCCCAAACTAAAAACAGCTGGTATGATATGTCCATGGTCTTTAATGATATTCACCTTCAACTTTAATATCTAACCTGACCAAAACCTTAATTCTACGTTACGTTGCCAAGTTTTAGATGCCAAAACAACTTTAAGCCATGCTCTGAATATTTGTGTAACATGCTCCCATGCACGCTTCGTATGATATCTTATACAAAATGTTACACAAACATTAAAATGGTTTATGTGCCAAATCTAGGCACGTACATGGATTTCAACATGCTAAGGTTAGGATGCTGAAATGTCGGGGTGTCGGCCCAGGGTTCGAATCCGACCTGTGGCCCTTTGCTGTATATCATTCCCCATCTCTCTCCCCACATTCCTGTCACTCTTCTTCTTCTTCGTCCATCTATCGGCTGTGAACAAGACTACAAATATATATACGTCCATCTATCGGCTGTAAACAAGACTACAAATATATACACGTCCATCTATCGGCTGTGAACAAGACTACAAATATATACACGTCGATCTATCGGCTGTAAACAAGACTACAAATATATACACGTCCATCTATCGGCTGTAAACAAGACTACAAATATATATATATATATATACACGTCCATCTATCGGCTGTAAACAAGACTACAAATATATATATACGTTCATCTATCGGCTGCAATGCTAGTGTGACCTCAAAACAAACTAACAGACACCAGCTGAAATGTCTCACAGGTCTTTAGGTTGCACATTAGTAGTACTACAGTTGTGTCATGTGTCATTCCTGAATAGTCACAACAAACACAGGACTATCAGGTTGCCTGGTTCAGAATCATATAGATAGCTGAGCTGAAGTGTCAGCGATGGTTACATAATTGTTGTGTATGTAAATATAACCAGTGGCCTGAGGATAAACAACAGTGTAACAATGAATTCGGAGATCCTGGTGTTTTTGTTTGAATGATTCCTAACAATAAAGATCTCCACCTGTGTACCTTCTCAGGAATATTCATGTCAGTCGGAGCAGATACCTCATCGCTCTCGTGTTTCAGGATTGTGCTGTGTTAACTCCTGTTACCTATTCTTAACGCCTCCTTTTTTTTGTTCACTTGTTTCCTCCAGAAATGGTTCAAGATACGTAACGCGCAGTGGAGGCAGGCCGAGGGTCTTCCGGCCGAACTGGGATCAGTGTTGGACTGAAGGTGGAGGAAGAACCTGCTGGATGTTCGAAGCTCTGTGCAGACCTCGTTACCTTCCCTCATACGCTTCCCCCTCCCCGTGTGTCCCTCTCTCTCTTTTTGTATCTATGAAGCTATTTTAACTTACTGTACGGAATGTGAAGGTGTTTGTGTGTCGTTGCCAATATAACCGCCATGTTTACAGAAATAAACGTATTGTTATTATAAGTTAAAAAAGACTCGAGTGTGTTTTTCAGGCGTGCTGTGCATCCGGGGTTCAAATTCACTGAGGGGGCAGAGTTACACAATGGTGGGATGAAGTTCAGAACGGGTGGTGGGGTTCGGGACAGTGTGCTTTTGTTTTCAGGCTTTGTTTACATGTATGTCTGTCAGCAGAGGGAAGCCGAATACATGCTGCTGGAATCAGCTGCCGCCATCCAGAAACTTTCAGGGGCCGGACCTGGAACAAATCCAGTAGTACAGCAGGGAGGTAGTGCGGGGTGGACATGTGAGCCGACTGAGCTGAATGGCATCATGGGCTAAATAAACGACAGGTGATGTCATTTCATTGTCCCTTTTTCCCCGTGACCGCTCTCTCTGGAAAAAAAAAGGATGTGATCTAAGCAGCCGGTTAAAGCTCCACGTCTGGATTTTTCTTTTTATCAATATTCAACCTGAGCAAAACCTTCATTCTATGATTCACAACAACTACACAAAATGTTACATGCTAAACATGTTAACGTGCCAAATGTAGGCCCATTAATATGCCACTGTTAAGACGAGTAACATTTCATGTTTATTGTACTTTAAATATGCTGATGGTAGCATGCTAAAATGCTAAATGTTACACCCTAAAGTTCAACATATTAAATTTAGTAACTGTTTACATGGATGTGGACATGCTAACATTAAAAAGTGTGTTTTGTGTTACATGCTAAATTTAATAGCAGTTTGCGTGAATGTTAACGTAACAAAATGTTATATACTTAATGAAGTAGCTGTTTAACGTTTACGTGAACATGTTAATGTTAGAATGCTAAATTTTACATCCTAAAGTTCAACATATTAAATTTAGTAGCCGTTTAAATTGATGTTAACATGCTAACGGTAGAAAGCTAAAGTGTTACATGCTAAATTCAATAGCAGTTTGCGTGAATGTTAACGTAACAAAATGTTATATACTTAATAAAATAGCTGTTTACGTGGATGTTAACATGTTAACATTGGAAAGCTAAATGTTACATCCTAAAGTAAAACATTTTAAATTTAGTAGCTAACAAATAGTTACATGCTTAACATTAACATGTTAACTTGCCAAATGTAGGCCCATTAATATGCCACTGTTAAGTCGAGTAACGTTTCATATTTATTGTACTTTAAATATGCTGATATGCTAATAGTAGCATGCTAAAATGTTAAATGTTTCATCCTAAAGGTTGACGTTTAAAATTTAGTAGCCGTTTACATGAATGTTGACATGCTAACGTTAAAAAGTGTGTTTTGTGTTACATGCTAAATTCAATAGCAGTTTGCGTAAATATTAACGTAGCAATATGTTATATACTTAATAAAGTAGCTGTTTAACGTGAACATGTTAATGTTAGAATGTTAAATGTTACATCCTAAAGTTCAACATTTTAAATTTAGTAACTGTTTACATGGATGTTGACATGCTAACATAAAAAAGCAAGTTACTAAATGTTAAATTCAATAGTAGTTTGCGTGAATGTTAACGTAACAAATAGTTACATGCTTAACATTAACATGTTGACTTGCCAAATGTAGGCCCATTAATATGCCACTGTTAAGTCGAGTAACATTTCATATTTATTGTACTTTAAATATGCTGATATGCTAATAGTAGCATGCTAAAATGTTAAATGTTTCATCCTAAAGGTTGACGTTTAAAATTTAGTAGCCGTTTACATGAATGTTGACATGCTAACGTTAAAAAGTGTGTTTTGTGTTACATGCTAAATTCAATAGCAGTTTGCGTAAATATTAACGTAGCAATATGTTATATACTTAATAAAGTAGCTGTTTAACGTGAACATGTTAATGTTAGAATGTTAAATGTTACATCCTAAAGTTCAACATTTTAAATTTAGTAACTGTTTACATGGATGTTGACATGCTAACATAAAAAAGCAAGTTACTAAATGTTAAATTCAATAGTAGTTTGCGTGAATGTTAACGTAACAAATAGTTACATGCTTAACATTAACATGTTGACTTGCCAAATGTAGGCCCATTAATATGCCACTGTTAAGTCGAGTAACATTTCATATTTATTGTACTTTAAATATGCTGATATGCTAATAGTAGCATGCTAAAATGCTAAAGGTCGACGTTTAAAATTTATTAGCTGTTTATATGGATGTCAACATAATAACAATAAAATGCTAAATGTTACATCCTAAAGTTCAACATATTAAATTTAGTAGCCGTTTACATGGATGTTGGCATGCTAACGTTAAAAAGTGTGTTTTGTGTTACATGCTAAATTCAATAGCAGTTTGCATGAATGTTAACGTAACAAAATGTTATATACTTAATGAAGTAGCTGTTTAACGTGAACATGGTAACGTTAGAATGCTAAATGTTACATCCTAAAGTTCAACATATTAAATTTAGTAGCTGTTTACATTGATGTTGACATGCTAACATAAAAAAGCAAGTTACTAAATGTTAAATTAAATAGCAGTTTGCGTGAATGTTAACGTAACAAATAGTTACATGCTTAACATTAACATGTTAACTTGCAAATGTAGGCCCATTAATATGCCACTGTTAAGTCGAGTAACGTTTCATATTTATTGTACTTTAAATATGCTGATATGCTAATAGTAGCATGCTAAAATGCTAAATGTTACACCCTAAAGGTCGACGTTTAAAATTTAGTAGCCGTTTAAATTGATGTTAACATGCTAACGTTAAAAAGCTAAAATGTTACATGTTAAATTCAATAGCAGTTAATTAGCTTTCATGTTAGAACAATAAAATGTTAAATGTTGAATTCAAAAGCTGTCAGACATTACTAACTTTAGTCATGTTAACATACTCAGTCTGTTAATTTGTGAATAACATGTTGCTTATCAACTTCTTAGCTATGGTTTACGTCTTTAGTTAATAGGCTGGAAGCACGGGGCACATGCTAAGTTACGTTATATCTTAATCGAGCTCCATTGTTGTGAGTCACTGTTACACTGAGCCATAAGTTCCTTCATCAGTTTATTTTGACTCAATCTCTCAAACATCGTCGTCATCCTGCTGCCTCAAATAGGCGGAGCGCCAAATGTGGATTAATCCACCGCTAAAAATAGTCCCCCCCCATTTCCTCCTGATTGAGTTATGTTTGCCAAAACTACTGCGAACAGCTGTTTTAGGTGATTACCGAGCTGGTTTTTCAAAATAAAATGACGCACTTTTGGCCTGTTTTGGTGTCAGGCAGGAAACGGAGAGCTCGGGCTCACAACAAGGAAAGTTAGGAATAAAATAAAATAAAGAAAACTTGTATATCTTATCACTTCCTTTCTGTTTTTTGCAGTTAAAACAACACCAGGAACAATTCTAGATCTGATTTTAGTTGACTCAAGACTATGAATCATGAAATCTACTTTTTGGTATTTTGATGCAGATCAGATTCAAGATGCATAATTAAACATTTTATATGAATTAAAATGAAATTTAGAGGATTGTTCAGCCTTGACAGAGGTATGTCTATGTGCTCTCTGGTATTTTTCTTATTCCTGTAGATGATGTGATTTGAGAGTGCAGGATTGTTTCTTGAGCCGCCATCAGAGAGAAAACACAAACCTAAACTGTCCAGTTGAAGTGAGATAAAAATGAATTTTGAGTTTAAACTGCAAACGTCTGGGGGAGTTTGAATTATGTCTGTTTATTTATATTTCCCGTACGATTAAAGTAGTATAGGAAGGAGTATATCAGATAACTGTTGCACAAACCCAGGCTGAAAAACCGGAGCTGCAGTCGCTCATTTTACAGGGACAGAAAAGAAACTTTGAATCGTGACGACGGTGGGAGAGACAGAGAAGAGAGAGAAGAGGTGGGGGTGAGGTTTCCTGCCAAAGAGCCTGGAGTGAAAACACTGAATGTGGGAACTGTCTGCACAACAAGCTCGACAGAAACCAACACAGAGCCAACAGGTAGTTCAACTGCTCATAAAACACACACACACACACTGCTGCTTTTTTACAGGCTGCTGTGTTTACACTGGCATCTCACACACACACACACACACTCATAAAGTATGAACATATTCATGTTTACTGACTTACTATTAATTTTACAATTTAAACTTTGCTAAATTCTCTCGTCCTCTCACGTTGGAAGTTATTTTTAAGTCTTTGTGTTGACACAGACACACACACACCGGTCGGTGTCTGTTTCCTGAGCCTGGGGGTGTTTTCCTCTATTCAGCTGAAAAACAATGTGTTTATAGTGCACACACACATTGTGAACTGCTTAACGCTGTAAACAGGTTCATCATTTCATCATATGACAGGTTGTTACTGCCTCCTATAGGATTCAAAAGCAGCTGACAGGATTATGTATGAACACAAATAAAGATGTTCGGCCCTGCGCTGTCGTCGTCATTTCAGTTTCTATCCTCACGACGCCACAAAACCAAGAGAGAATTCATCTTTTCAGGCTTCAAGCATAGACGCTATAAAACTTGGACGTCGTATCTGTGACGTCGCCCTACCCTACCCCACGTCCAAACATCCAAACATTCATCCGGGCTGAATGAAGCCTGGTTGCTCAAACAAGTCACCTGTAACGACACACACCTGTCATTCACTGCAGCCAGGCTCTTACAGTAAATATGCATCACATTAAGCCTTAATATAATGTGAACAGGTGAGTTGTATATAAATTCACCCTCAGTACAGTTGTCATGAACGGGGAAATTAGCTACAGAGACCAAAACTGTTTTTTGTACCAGGCTGTAAACATGTTTATTTCTGCTGTGAAGTTGGACATTTGGACATGGGGACTTATGGAGACTGACAAAGTACACATCACGCCAACCACCTGAAGGTGAGTTTGCGTTGGCCGTGACATCACAACCTTTAAGTCCTGACGGCTCATTTAAAGGTACAGGTGTAATGGATGTGGGTCCTTTCCACGCTTAAGTCACAGAAATGAGGATATTGATGGGAGATTTGTTTACACTGTGTGACAATGTTGGAGATCAATGAGGAAAATGATTTGTCTGCAGATTTGACTTGAAGGGAAAATCAATAAAGGTTTTAAACTGATAAATACCTGGAACAATAAAATAGGACGCTGGCCTTTGATCAAATAACCTGATCGCAGTAACAACACGAAGGAAATCGACACGTCTACATGTTCTGTGTCAGGGTAAAATTTAAAATAAAGATTTACAGTCTTGCCAGTAAAACTCGATCTGACTTGACTCTCGAACGTCAAATATCACGAGCAGCGACGAGCGAGGAGGCGGGAGGTCACAAAGACGAACTGATCTCAGATCTGTCTCTCTCCGTCGTCGAGTCACTCCGAGTGAAAGGACGATGCGAGTGTTCAATGCCTCGCCATAAGAGCCGATGAGGCCGTGCGCAGAATCTGAATGCGGGCTGGTTTTTGTCTGTTGCTAAGAGGAACTCTGCAGAGCTGCGAAGAATCTGCCATTTAGAAAGTGCCAGGCTCGGCAGTCCCTGACTTTGTGTTCCACTTAATGGGACTCTGATCTGATCGGCGCGTCGCTCATAATTTAATTTGTTTTAACCTCCTGATGTCCTGATTTGAGTCCTCTGTGCTCGGCTGACTTTTAGTTTTGTGTTTATCTTGAAGTCATTCTCCAAATTCTCCAGCTCTAACGCAAAAGTATTTATTTAAAATGCAAAATAAAATCATTCAGATGTGAATATTTGCTGGTTTCTTAGTTTTACAGGACATTAAATTGAATTCCTTTGAGCTGGAGCTTTAATACATGAAGACGGGAATTTTTCACTATTTTCCAACAAGACTTGCTCTTAAAAAATAGTTTTAAGAAGCAGGATAGAGACTACAATCCAGCACCAACTTAGGAGAGACAAAGCTGCTGTGCCACCACATTTCTAAGAAGTAGTTTGATCAATTAATCGAGGTAATAATCGGCTGATTAAAAGCAGAAGTTCACAGTCCAACCACACGATTGAGAGTACACGAGGTTTAAAATTCTAAATATTTGCGCAGCTATTCTGCTTGCAAACCCTCTCGAGCTCGGCGCTCTTCCCTCTGGCAGGCTCATCATCCTCGTTGCTGCCAGAATAGTTGTGTCTGGTGCACATATTTTGTTTCTCTGTGTTGTCACTTATCTGTTTCAGAAGACGCTGTCCACTGATTTTCAAGTTTCTCAGGTGGACACGAGGAGGCTGCGTTGAAAATCAACAGGATGTCACGCTTGATGCACTTGAACCTATTACACATGCAGTGTTTACATGTGCTATTAATAATTTACAGACAAACTGATGTGCCGGCGGTCCTCTGAAGTGCTTTTAAACTAAAGTTTGACACCTCTGGATGAACTCGAACTCTCTGGCCATCCCTTAAGCTGCTTTCCCCGAAAAGTCGACACGTTGAAGGAACGCTCATTTTTCACTCGTCTGTTTCTCCTGTTCTAGACCATTGACTCAGACGAATAAACCAAAGTGGAACCACATGGATGTTCTGGTTTTACCTCATCTCACACAGCACAAATGGTGGTTTAATTAAGTAAATACTGAGATCGCAGAGTGAAATCCAGCAGATATTATTACTGGTCCAACTGGGCCTGGTTCAATACCACAGCAGCATCAGTCAAGAGTGCTCGCAGTGTGCTCGCAGCTCAGGAAACATTTAGCACAGAGTTTTTTGTTTGGAGAGAGTTCCTGTAACTCCACCCTGACACGGTTGTTTGCAGAGTTACACCATGCAAAGGTACAAAGAGAACATCCTGAGTATGGGTGATATCACTCAGGTTGAAATGTGCATGCCTGCATCGTGCATCATGTCATAAAGTGATTGTGTCGGATGGAGCAGCATGTTGGTATGAAAATGTCTTATTTTAACTACTTCCTGTGTTTAGCTGGGTGAAGCTGCTGGCACAGAACACGTGACAAGCCACAGTGTGATCAAAACACCAACACACACAGCGAGGCGGCGAACTGAAGCCACGAGTACAAGGAAGAAAATAAGAACTCAAGCCTCCTGATTATCTGTACTGCGACTTATCGAGTGATGATCTGTGTTTGCATACAGGGCGGGGACGCAGTGAGAGTAACATCCGGACACCAAAGAGGCAAAACAGCAGCTGTGTTCATCAATTTAGCTGCAAAAACAATAATTTGCATTATAAATGAATCTTGTACAGTCTTTTTCAGTTCATCACTGTGTTAGAAAATAACAAAAAATGCCAATCACAGTGTCTTACAAACTGAGATGATGCCTGCAAATGGTTTGTTTTGTCCAAACCAACAAATATTTAACGTACAACCATTTAAAACTGAAGATTTTCACATTCCTGAAGGTAAAACTGGAGAATATTTGACATTTTTGGTTGATAAATGCTTTAAATTAATGTCAAGATGCTGTTGATTCATGTATTATTGATCGACTTTAAAGGGAAACTTCACAGATTTCCAACCAGCTGTGTATCATTTAAATGTGGATAGTATGCATGAGCAACATTTAGCTATGTTTCTACAGTATCCCAGAATGGACAAACAAAGAAAACCGGCTCTAGATTTGCGTTTCTTAGCCACCATAGCTAAACCTTCATGCTAGGATGACGAGGGTGAGGCGAGGGCCCACTACAATAATAGATATCTCTAAATCCTGCACACTCCACCTTCAACAAACTAGATTTACTGACTGCAAATTGATAGACTAATTGTCTAAGCATCACACAAACAGCCCTGAAATAAATTATAACGTCAGAAAGGTGTGGACTATTTGTCAAAATTAAGGAAAAACTCAAATTTCATCAGCAAAAACACCAAAATCAGCAATCAGAGTTCCCTTTAAAGGTGCACTGTGGAGCTTTTGACCACTGGTGGTGCTATAGAGCAATGTTTTGCTGCTTGTTGACCTTAAACAGCAGCTGTAACTTAACAAAGATCATTTAGTTCTGCCTGTTTACTGCAGATGAAACGCAACCACAACTTCCACCTCTGAGAAATGTTCGTTCCTGCTTGCTACCTTGCGGTCCCAGGTCACGATCGCGGCAAGGCTAATCCCAGATTACCCTCGCAGCTGGTCGTGGGTTCAGTATCCTTTGATGTCCAGCTGAGCTGAGCCGGAGCCGAGCCAGGCCGGGCCAGGGCAATAAACGCGTGGATCTACAGCGTTCACCGGTTGCCACGCTGCAGCTCTCCAAATCAAACCACAGCACAGGGGCCTCCTCCACCTCTGAGCACATCAACCGTGGCTATTTTTCACCCTAACACTCTCTTACAGCCACCGGCAGACTAAGTGGGATTACAGTGGATTTCCAGGCAGCCCCCCTTTGTGAACTAAACTGTGGGCAGACTGTGGTACTTTCTAAAAGTTATGACCTCCGAGAGCTTCTGGAAGACGTTGGTGTGTTTTCTCACACTCACAGAAGCCTGAAGTGACACTTTGAAATATATAAGAGTGAGAAAGAGTCGCAGATGAAACAGAGATGGAGAGGAACCGGTGGAGCTGACAAAGAAAACGCAACGTCGGCTAAGTGGATGAAATATTTCACCAAACCCAGCTGGAGCGTAACGGAAAAACTCTGGATCATCGTGTCAGACCGAGGAAGGGAGTGAGACACGTTATTCACCTTCTCCGCTCTGATTCGGTTTCAGAAAGTTTGGAGAGATTTAGGAGCAGTGATATTTCATGAACTCTAACATCGCAGTCCAAACTTCTTCTTTTTTTTAATTCAAGGTTTTGTACACATGGTAATGATATCAACAGACAACCAGAATAACACAACCGTGAAGACACAGACGGAGGAATTCGAGTTTGTTTTCCCGTCCAGATGTTTCAAACTTTGGTTGGTCTTGATTTTATGAAAATGTTCTTTTATTATTTGTCTTGGTGTCTTTGCTCATCTTCATTTTTCTTTCTTTTGTTTGAAATTTGTTTGAAAAAACTCAAAACTACTCGAGTTCCCTCAAAAGAATTCGAGAAAGATTAAATTTGAGGATCTTTAGACAGGCTGAACGTCCTCTCTGATCATCGTTACAGTTTATGTTTATGGACACAAAACTGGATGAGCACTGACTTTGGTCGTGACGTCGAGGGGTTCAGCTGGACAGGACGTTCTTCCGGCTCCACGTTGGTTCTCGTGGAGCGATGTAGTCCTTGGAAAGCTGCTTCGGTGTCGCCAACCTTTCAACACGAGTGCTCGCCGTGGCTTTCCTTGCTGCCCTGGGAACCTGATTTTAGAAATTCAGACATTTAGTACAAAAACTATTGGCTGTTAATCATGTTCCAACAGCTCAAGCTCATGTCATTCTACATCTCTGTGTTATTCAGTATTTCCTCTTTTATAAAATGGTCTAGACTGAAGACAGGAAGATCAGGAAACCGTGTGAAAGCACAAGTCACAGAAGACGAAGTAATGAAATGAAACATCAGTCGGCGCTCTTACAGTCCAGATTGATTCCTCCGGGCGTCCGAGCTCGCAGCAGATGTTGCTCTGCTTCAGTCTGGGCAGTGACAGCTGGACGAGTCGCTGAGAGATCTGAGCCGTCGTGGAAGCAAAAGAAACGACGGACGCGACACTCTGCGAAGACAAAGAGACGTTCAACACGTCACGCACCTTTGTGGTTGTGATCAGGTTTTCAGAAAACTCAACAATCTTATAATTGAACTGAAATATTCAGAAGAGATACTTAGAAATACCAAACAACAAAGTGATATTTCTTTCAGTGATCTAAGAGAATCGCACACCTTCTTAAACATCAAATTCAAGGACTTTCCAGGCCCTGATTCCCTCAAATTTAGCACAGTTTGAAACACAGATGAATATGAACATAACCTATAATGTTAAGTAAAAAAATATATATATATATGAGAAGGACTTAAATTTCTATTCTTGCACAAAATATATAAATCCAAGCACTTTTTTTGTCCATTTATGCGTATTTTCAAAAACTTTCAAGGATCAAATTAACAAACTTTTAAGGATTTCAAGGCCCCATAGGAACCGTGATTAAAGGACTAAAGGGACGTTTGTTTTGCAAAACATCTGATGGTCTTTCAGTGCATTGCACATGCACTCTGATGTCTCACCTGTCTGTTGCTCTGGAAGTCTGGATGGTTCAGTTTGGGCTTGGAGAGCTGCAGCAGTCTGAGTGAGATCACAGACGTTTTCATTTTGGGATCGACGTGCCAGACGGGACAGTTATTCTCACACTGAGGTGTGTGAGGAGGCCTGTGGGAACAGCACAAACATCTTTGAATAAAACTGAACATCACTGAGCTGAACGTTTGTCTCACTGAATGACTTTTGTTTTTGTAAAAATATTACAAGTTCTGGACACTGTTTGTAGACCATGTTCATCCTGAGAAGGTCAATGCAAACAGAAGAAAGCTCAGATAAGTTCAGGACATGTTCCACAGACAGTGATTAAGATGCACACCATGAATCTGCTGCAACATTCCCGCGGTGACTCCTCTCTCTCTCCCCAACAATCCAATAAAGGCAAGATGGCCCAAAAAAATATGAATAATTTACCACAGATATGTGCGCTTTTGAAAATCGTGTGTTTATGAAAAATAAGACAAGATGACACCAAAATAAATGTCTGTTTCAGGGTGAATTTTCATTTTAAAAAATGGGCATAAATGCGACATGTAATATGTGAAATATCGGTTTAAACTCTCTGTAAAGTGACGCCTACACACGCCTACATTACATCCACTGTTCCCGACACAAGTGACTTATTTGTGAGGTCTTGGGAATACAAATAAAAATGATTATCAACCCATAAAATAGATGCTTTATTTATGTTCTTCACTCTCTGTTGTGTTGTTTTCTTGAGAGGATTAACCTCCGACTGCTGCTGATTATTATTTTTTGTGTGCAGGGCATTAAAACAAGCAATCACTGTAATGTCTCCTATTTAAATCCCAAAAGCAAACATTCATTCGGTGTATTGAATTCAGTAAACCCGTGTTTAAATCTCCTCTTCGTGCCCAACAACATGTTCCACTTATAAAAAGACTTCCGCGGCTGTCTGCGAGCGTCTCAGGGGTCCTGAACTCTGGACAATAAGCTCTATTGTCTCCGCACGTCGCTCTCCCACAGTCTGACACTGAAACAACAGATGTCCAAATGTTGGCTTCCTCACGCAGTGTGGAGATGTTAGTGTTGGACCGCAGGCCTCTGTTTGGCCTTCTCATATTTAACTCTGCGATTAAACTCCAGACTTTGGTTTGAACGTGGACCCCCTGAAGGGAGGAGGAGAGTTTTGGAGCTTTGAGTCACAAATCTGAAAAATCTGGATGTGGACTAATGTCTAAAACAGATAGTTGGAGAGTTTATCACGGTGCTGAAGTACATACGGGACACATTTATGAATATCAAAGCAGGAATGAGATTATTGCTGTCAGTGGACAAAATACAAAACATAACACTGTTCTCTACTTAGTTACATTTCAGGCTCCAGCTACTAAATATTTTACAAAATTATGAAGAATATCCAACACAAATTGTTTTGTTTTTTTTGTCTGATTAGGAGTTCAATACCCAAAAATATTGAATATATTTAATTTCCATATAAAACAGCAGAAACGAGAAGATGGAACCAAAATTAAAAAATTTTAGGATCATAAAAACATAAAGGTCCAGTGTGGGAAAATGTAGTTTATTACTATTAGTGTATATTCACCTAAAAATAACAATCACCATGTGTTTGCTACCTCTGTCACCCTGTGACATCAGTTCCCTCTCAGATATCTGCAGCGCTGAAAGTGTTTCAAGTGTTTTCCAAGAAAAAAAATCAAACAGAAATATTGTTATCGTTTTAAAAAAAACCTTAAATCAGCAGGTTTCAGTCTGTGGTCCTCCCCTCCGATGAAGCTTGGATTAAAGTTCCCCGTCACCCTCTTTAGTTTACTTTCTCTCGTTTCATTAAATTCCTGGATGCCTGCGGGATCACGATCGTGTTATTTTATCCCATAGTTTCTTTACAGTCGAGCCAAGATGGCCTAATATTTCTGTTTCCCAAACTACTGGATCTCTGAACTGATCCCTTGAATCAAATCAAACATGTTTGTTCTACGTGATCACCTTTTGATAACTTATGTCATGGTTTTTCACTTCATGACCTCTCATATTGATGTCGGGACACCGTGTGTGCTCCTGAAACTAAGATTGGGAAGTTGGGAAGTGATTTCTGGACAAACCGTGAACTGAATTGATGAGAAAACTTTTTGTATCTACTGAGCTGAGTTTGTAAAATCCATCAGCTGTTCACAGCCTGTGACTTCTAATCATTAAAACAAAAAAAACTTCATGTTTCTTTGGACCTCTGGGTTACAACAGTCCATTTCCAGTGAAGCACATCCTGTTTCTGTGATGACTTCCAAAGAAAATCGATGAACTCAACTCCAGATAATGGACTTCCAAACACTTCAACCTGAGTTTGTTTGGTTCAGCTCCACTTGTGCTCACTTTCCTGCCTGTGTCTGATGTCTAATGAGGCTTTTTACCCGACTTCCTGGGAGCCGCGGCTTCTGGTTCTGGGTGTTGACAAGCGGACAATGTGCTCGTACTGGGAAGTCCTGGAGCAAGGACGCTGGGTCTTCCTGAAGAAGCTCGCCTCCTCCTCCTCCTCCTCCTCTTTCCTGCAGGAAAATGGAAGCTATTATCACATCCATTATATGTTGTGTTCGGGACAAAAGAATGTCTTGAGCCAGAAGGAAAGAGGAGGCAGGGACGGGGAGGGAGGGGAGATACAGAACAATGAGTGAGTGTCAGAGCGGCTGATGACGGAGGTACGAGTGGAAAGTCATCTGCACCCACAAAAACATTTAAATTTGTTCAACACTTAGCGGAGACAGCGGGATGTCACAGAGCTGAGGTCAGACTGTTTCACTTTGACGTTCGAGGAATGCATCGGGATGTCTCACTTTGCATCGTCTCTGGTTTGTTTTGGCTCAATCCCAATAAAAACAGCTCTTTTGTTTGTGTAGAGATCCACTTGGCTGAGTAAACGTTGCTTAAAACTACAGTGTGCAGAGTCTTTTATTTTTATTTTTTTAATAAAATATATATTTAAAATTTGTTTCAGATTCGTGTCCTCGGTAGGAACCAACAGGTTTTGTGTAAGCGCCACAGAAAGACGTTAAAATGTTTCTCATATCTGTGAAACTATCGTCAACAAATGTTTGTTTATAAATGACTTTAAATCTTATTATCATTATTTTTATTTTATATTTTTATTTCATATTTTATTTATTCTATTTTATTTTATTTTATTTTATATATATGTTTACATCTTTACGCTTGGACAGAGAGAAACGTAATTTCAATTCTGTGTCTGTCTTGTACATTTGCAGTTTTGACAATAAAAACTTGAAACTTGAAACTTTAAATGTCCATGTATTGATTCACAGTCTCACTGAATCTGCAAATATTCTAATAAGAATAATGAAATAAGTCAGTTTAAGTCAGTTTAAGTGATTCTTTCACTAGTTCTAGCTTCTCAGTTCTGAAGATTCTCTGTATCTTTTAGATTCGGACCGTTCATCAGACACAAAAACACATTTCAAGACGTCCGCTCTGCTCAGTGGCGGCTGGCTTGTGCCCAGAGCGACATCAGTTGGACTGGTGGGTTAGATCTGAAAGTTAAAGGCTGAGCTCATGACCACCACTGAGCAAGACTCCACCAGGATCGGGCTGGTTGTACTGGAAAAGCTGCCAGGTGTGAATGTGCTGGAAAAACATAGATAGACTTATTAAAATGTATTAAATGAATTTTCCAGCGTTCATGCTCCACATTCAGTCACGCTGTTGATACCGAGGTATCGGATAATATTGTGATATTTGATTTTGCGGTAATGGAGCAGAACCAGACAGTCTGCCAGGTAATTAGATTAGAAATTAAGTGCTGGACTTCTTGACTGCAGAGTGATGTGATTACAAGTGTAATCAACAAGCCTCAGACTGTATTTATCATCATTTAAAACCAGCGTTCGACCAATCACATGCCTGCGCTCTTCAGCCTCGCAGCTGTCGTTGTTATTATTTGTTGTGCGCTTCCTGTGTGGGCGTCTGATTGAGTTTCACTGGCATGTTACTGTGCTTTTATTCTGACAGCTGAGAGAGAGGGGATGGAGGAAACAATAAACATGTCAAAATAAAAGCCTGTGGAGCTGTAACTACAACCATCACGGCCTCTCGCAGACTAATGGAGCCTGGCAGCTCTCAGGGAAGTGATCAGCTCTGATCGGGATGCAGCTGGCATCAGTCCTGAGCATCACTTTGTAGTTTCTGGGTTTTTTTGCACTTCCTGAATGAACTCTGTGCCAAAAAAGGCATCGAGTCGATTCCCTTCAGCTCTGCAAACATTTTCCTCAGATATGTCGATGCAGCACAATATAAAAAAAGCTTGTGTACGGTCCTCCACCCCCAACCCCAACCCCCTTCATGCCTTTTTGATGCAGTCATCAATAATGTTACTCAGGCTTCAGTTACCTCCGGTGGTCCTCCCATGCTGAGAAGTCTCTTTTGTGCCTGGATAGGTATTGGATTCTTGGACTTGGAACGGCTCCGAGCGCTGAAGCAGAGACGGGCCATATCGGCTCCTGGTTGCCCCAGTTCAGCTTCTCACTGATCAATGAAAAGATGGAAAGAAAAATTCCAATGAGCAGCTGCGATGATGATGATGATGATGAAACAGAGTAAATATATTTTCCAAGCAGGTGATTACCAAATTAAAGAATGACTCTGTTCATCCTCCCATTGTTTTATGCCAAACATCTGACTTTTATTATGTAGTTTAGTGAAATTACACTCAAGGAAGGAAACCACAGAGGCTCCTGAAATCTTGGATTCAATTTCACACCAGATCAATGAACAAATGTGCAATTTCATATGATGACACAGCTGGAACGTGTCCTGTGAGCAGAGGCCACTCTGATACTTAAATATATAAAAACATTTGTTTACATATGTATGAAAGAATCCCATTTTAATCAAGCTGCTCACCAAGGAGTCGTGGCCCAAACCGTTTTTGAGGTTTTGTGTTGCGCCAGATCCAAGATTCTGCCAAAAAAGAAAAACACAAATCAGCATTAAATACGGGTGTAATTCAGAAACTTTGGGCCCACGAGGGAGGGATCATGCGATCACTCAGCGGGAGCTGTGACGTCCAAAAACTTGGTCTTAAAGTTCGAATAGTTGGCCTGTAATCAAACTAAAAGACGCAATTTTCAGAGTTTATTTAAGAGTCATTCAATTTGGGGCTTTTCTTTATTCCATGGTGACGTCGTTAAGCCGATTAGAGAGACATTAGGCTATATACATATTACAGTATCTACAGCCCAATCATGAGCTCATGCACCACAACACTCTGATGAATAGGTTGTAAACTGGATTAAAAGATGCGTTCACTACTTTTATCTACAGATTGAAATATTTCCAAAATTGTCTCACACCAACCATCAGATGTTAATATTTCACAATCACTATTTAATTTAATTATTATTGTGCTTTATGCATTGCTTTTGGCTTACTACATATGATATGATGAAATATGTAGAAATGACGAAGAGAATAAACTTTCTATGACACTGTGGCGATCGTCTGCTGGGGAGGGGGAAGCACTGAGATCAAGAGGTCCAGCTCGGTCCAGCTCGGTCCTGGACTGCCCCCTAGACTCCACAGAGGAGGTCGGGGAGCAAAGCTGACATCCATCATGAACTCCTCCTCTCACCTCCTGCATGAGACTGTGGAGGCCTTAAACAGCTCCTCCCAGCATGACTTCACAACTTTATTCAGTATATAAAGTCATTTCTTAATAACCTTGTGTATACATGCTGCTAGGACAAGTAAATTTGGATCATTAAAGTCTAATGTATCTCACCAAACAAGCACAAAACAAGTAGCTTATTGAAAGTAGTTACTTCACCTGTTTGATGGACCAAATCTGGGTTTGATTCCTGCAGAAATAAACAACAAAAGCAATGAGTGAAAACAGTCAGCTGCAAATATTTGAACACATAAAAGTTGGTGAGTTCACCTTGTTTTCCAGACACCATCTTAACTCGCAGCAGCAGGGATGTGTCGGCTTGCTGCCTGTCTGTCGATGCTGTCACACTAATGTTTGTTGCTACGGAGTCCTTAGCAACCAGCTCCACACCTGAGGACTCCTTGAAACTGGAGTCAGCACACTCAAGCCGTCCATCCTGATGTCTCAAGATTTCCGTAGCAGGAAGTCAAAAGGAAAGTGATACACCGGGGTCAGGGGGTGAGGGCGACTGCTGCGGTATTTGTGGAGAGCCGCTGTGTGTTTTGGATCAGATTCCAGGTACAGAAGCAGTTTAACAGGAGAGTGAACGTCAACAGCTACGATAGGACAGCAGAGAAGTCAGTCTGCATTCCCAGTTATTATGAGTTTCATACATGACAATTCACACCAATCAATTTAGTGGAAACTATTTATTTAAGTGTGAAAACCCTGCAAATAAAACCAGATCAAACTGTTCACACAATACTGCACGTTGGAAAAAAGTGGAACATTTTTTAAAAAGGTACACATGAAGTCTTTGCACACATCGACAAAGACGTTCATCATCATCCCAAAGTTAACAGACGGTGAATTAAAACAGAGTTCATCAAATAAAACAGTATTAAGACAAAATAACATGAAGCAGTGCACAGAACAGCAACGACTCAAAGATAAGTCTGTTTTTATATTCCATTTGTTTTTAAAAAGGTCCAGTGTGAGATTTAAGATTTAAGGGGCTTCGTGAACAGAACACAAAACATTGATTATTACATTTTATTTTTTTATCTGCCCAAAATGAACAAAATAACTCATAAAATACATATTTGTGTCTTTGCTGTGCGTCAGGGTGAAGTGAGGGGGTTGTAATTATCAACACACCGCTTTAAGATATCATAACTCCCTTTTTAACACAATCGAAAACGCACATAATGAACTCGTGTCATAAAAAGCATGAATGTTTTTAAAGCTGTAATCCGAAAAGGACACTCCTGTCGGGTAGTGTTACAGTTTGGTGACTGAATATATTCATATCAACAAGTACCCGCAGGTTCAATGTCTTCTTCTTAAAGCTGTGAAGAGTCGAGTTTGCCTGTTGGCGGCCCCAGCTGGCACAAAGAGGTCACTGTTTGTCTCGTACCATCACTGAACTCCTCGAATCTTGTTTTGCTTTAAAATTTGAGTGAGAAAAGTCGACAAACAGTGAGTGAACGTAACAGATCTTTATTAGCGGGGATGGGAGCCTCACTTTGTGTGTTTGAGTTGACCTGACAGGTTCATTTTCTCTCCCAGTACAGCTTATTAAATACTCTGTGGATAATGACATGCAAAGAAGATTATGACGCAGTCCAAATTAGAAAAATAGTGTCTGACATTAAACCCTGAAGGCAGCACCTGAACTGCGTCTCGTGCTGTTTGCACGTTGTTATCCACACGAGCAGAAAGAAGCACGCAGACACAGTCCTGAAAAGTGAAAGCTTTACGGCTCTATTGATTTATCACCTGCTTTGGATGAGAAGAAATCTTTGGTGACACATAAATCTGAACATGTTAGCAGGAGTGTCCTGTAGGCAGCCAGTCAGACGAGGTTTACACCTTTACATTCAGCTAAACAAACCAAACCAAATAAATAAAACAGTTCCAGCCGAGCTGGTGTAGTGAGAACAGTTCAGAGAAAAGATGAACAGAGCAGAGCGTTTTATCTGCTGTCACAAACCATCTCGACGATCAGGTCCCGAGCGTCCTGGACGCCGGAGCTGAGCTCCGCCTCGCCCTTCTTCACGTACGTGCCGATGAGGAACAACCTGCGGTCCCCGACCTCAGACAGAGACAGGGCCTCGTGGAGGTCAGTGATGCTGCAGGATCCTGGAAGGTCCTGGAAAACATGGAGCTTTAAGAATTGAATCATCCCAGAGGATACCTGCTCTGCTTTTTTTAGTGAAAGTACCTCTGAAAATAAAGCCCTATGTACGGAAAGCATCCTCTGTTGGTGACTTACGTCTGATTTAAAGGCAGATTTACGACGATGTGGGATGTATTTCATGTTCCAAATCTGTAGCTATCACATCTGAACAAAAAATAATATCTAATTAAACATTTTCTCTCAGTCATAATCAGACATTTGCCTTGATAGTCAAATGTTTTTAAAAAGAGCTGCACAGCTGCTTAGGTCCTGTACTGACTGCTGTGTTGATTATCTGTTCATCAGACACCTCCAGTGTTGACGGTCACACCGTAACTCTTTGGATTAAATACATATCATCAAACTGAGAGAGGACAGCAGGTTACAATCATGTGATTTAGATTGTAGTTGTGGTGCTGTGACTCACATTTGGACGATACTTTACAGATTATAGAAGGAAAAAACAAATCAGTGACTGCTGACACAGTGAGAATTTGTAAATTTTAAACTAATATAACTGAAGAAGTGCTCAACTTCATTAAATTTAATTAAAATCTCTGTCTCTGCTGTTTACTACAGTACCATGAAGCACTGAGCTCTCTGCTGGATAAACGTGGCAGTGACATGTGACCACAAACATTTTTCTGTGACGTGTTTTTTAGTCAGTTTTGAAGCAAAAATGCCAAAAATTCATCAGCTACAGATTCTGATCTGCTTGCAAATGTGAGTTCTTTCCATCTTCTAGAATAACAAACTGAAGATATTTTGGATAGATTCTGAATGACGTCACCTCGGACCTTTGGAAGACCAAATGATTCATTGATTGATTGAGAAAATAAATGATAATGAAGCTGTTTGTTGAAGCTGGATTGAAGCGTCTGTGGGATGAGAGGCTCTGCAGAGCGTGGAGTGTTCTGCTGTCACGCTCACCTGTTTGTTGGCCAGTACCATTAAAGGCAGGAGGGGGTCGGACGCCAGCAGCTCGTGTAAGTGTTTCTTAGCGACGGGGAAGAGCTCAGAGCTGGACGAGTCGACCACAAACACCAGAACAAGAGCTCTGGACATGTACTTCTGCCAGTACGGCCGCAGCTCCTCTTTCCCTCCGACTGACAGACAGACAAAGAGACAGACAGACGAGTGTGACACGACTCAAAGCAGAAGTGACTCGTGTGTTTTCCTGTGACTCACTCTCTAAGAACTCGATGTGCAGGTCCTCCTTGTTGATGGAGACGGCGTTGAAGCCCTGCGTGGGCTGCATGTCCTGCTCCAGGCTGCCGGTGGCCAAACAGTGCAGCAGGCTGGTCTTACCGGCTCCATCCAGACCCAGAACCAGCACCTGTGTCCCAGCTGACTCCACGGGCTTCGACTGCAGCTGACACAGATTACACATCAGATTATGTCTTTTACACCTGCAAAGCAAAGCCTAACTTCTCTTAGAACATTTGTCCTGACATAAAACAATTTAAAATCAGTCACACTGCAACAATTTTGATAATCAACCAGGCTGATTTAGTCTTTCTTCTCAAATGTGACAATTTTCTGTTTTATCCACATAAATTAAACATCTTTAGGGTTAAACTGGACACCTCAAGTCATCACGTTACAATCTATGAACTGTAATTTCGACTTTTAGACAAAACAATTATTATTTATATAAAAACAATTAATTGTTTCATCAGAGATCATGAAAACAGTCATTAGCTATGTTGTATTCTTAGTATTTATCAATAAATCTGCATGTTATGTTATAAAAATTAGGATTTATACTGGGGTGCAGATGTTTTAACTCATATAATGTGTGTTTCCTGTTTTTTGCATGTCTCCCTTATTTTGGACTGTGTTTTACTGAGATAATTATAAACCAACAGTTCAAGGACAGGAGAGACAGGCCTGAGAAGTGTCATTTTGGACAAGAAACATAATGTACATCACTGAGCGGAAAACCAAAAAAGGAAATTTTAAGAAAACTGTATAAAAACTAACAGTTAGAGCTCCTCGAGGAGCCTTTTCCTCTGTAACCCCTTTTGTGTGTTGCACTGTTAAACGCTCCTTCTTGTACAATAATAATAAATTCAACTTAAATTTTGATACTTTGAACCCAGTCCTCTTTATTTTCTTTTATTTATTATCCTATTATTTAGTTATTTGACTAAAATCAGAAAATAACGACAGATTTCCATCTCGGACTAAAATATGTGAAATGCAGCAAATAATAAATCACAGGAAACTGTTTGATATTAATTGATTTCAGTAATTGATGCAGGTCGTTTAATTACACAATTTAAAATCACCTGTAGTCTAATGCAGGCAGTGGTGTACTACATTTCCCAGCATTCCCTGCAGAAGACGCGCTTGAACTTTTTGTTCTAACCTCACAAATAAAAACGTTTCGCTGGTTTTTACTGCAGGTTTTATGAAGTGTGGGGGTTATTTAAAGTTAGACACAGACTTAAAACATTAAACATTTTCTCTGGCTGCTCTTTAATCTGATTTATTTTTGGTTTTCCACACAGGAAGGTGAAGGTGTGTCCGCCTGACTCCTTCTCACCTGTGAGGCTTTCTGAGCTTCAGCAGCAGCCACAGGTTGTTCCTCCTTCTTCTCTCCTTCCTCCTCCCTGACACTTTTACCATCTTTCTCCTCCTCTTTCTTCTCCTCCTTCTTCTCCCCGGAGGAGGTCGACTGGCTCCAGATGAGATATGCGACTCCGCCCGCCACAACGACGGAGAAGCCGAGCACCCCGGCCTCTCTCAGCCCGAACATTGCTGCCTTAACTCTTTTTATTTTACCGCTGTGTCTCCAGCATCGTCTCCTCCTCCTTCTTCTCCTTCTTCACCTCCTTCTCCTCCTCAACAAGTGGCTCAGCAGACAGGAAGCTCCGGAGGAACTTCTTCAAACGAGATTTCCGGGCTGCTGTTTGTTGATGCAGTGCTGCGGTGCGGCCGCTGGGTGGCGCCAAATCACCCGCAACAGAGCCGATAAACAATAATAAACATTTTTAATATTTAGGGTTCAACAGTCCAGAGCAAAGAGTGTGGAAAAGAGGTGAAGAAGTGTCAGGTGTGATAGAAGAGTTTCAGCTAAAATGAAAGGAAAGGTGAGACCAGCGATGCTGTTCAGGTCTAGAGACACTGAGGAAAAGACAGAAGGCAGAGCTGGAGGTAGCAGAGATGAAGATGCTGAGGTTCTCTTTGGGAGAGAACTCCTCCTCCTCCTCTTCCTCCTCATAATCATCATCACCGCAGTTCTTGGTTTTGTGATGCCCTTTTTCAAGGAGCATGCATTAAGTGATAGAGAGTGCCATTTTTTGTCTATCTGCAATTTATTGCAGGAAGTCTGTGCCTTCACCAGACAAGGCACACATGTCCCAGGAATGGAGCTGGGAACTTGTTCTTCTTGTTCTTGTTCAAATAATTATTTGTTTTATTTCTTGTTAAGGATTACCTGATGTTTTAATAATTCTGCTGCCTTTTTAAAAAGGGTTCCCCATGGTACCTTTTTTTATTTTATGTGATATTGTATATTGGGAAATTAAAGAAGAGTACTATAATTTGGCATACAGTGTTGTACTTTTACATAAATTGATGAAAACTGTATTTTATCCAGGATATTATATCGTTATGGTGTTATTAATTTTAAGGTCAGTGTTCTGGGGTTAATTACCTTTAACTGGACTTTAAGATCATAAACCAAACGATGCTGTAAAAAAGTTGTGGTGGTAGAAATACTAACTGCATTCAAAGTGTTACTGAAGTAAAAGTACTCATTATGGAGATGATTTTAATATATTGCCAGGTAGCTTAATCCATAATAATAGTTATTTAGTTTACCTCTATGTAGCAGCCCTTGGATCCCCAAAGAGAGTCTCGACTGATGCTTAAGGTGTTCTTTATTTTAGTTTCAGCAGAATCAGGTTCACCATAGCACCGTGAAAACTGTGTGTCAGGGTATACAAACATAAAAACAAGTCACCATACAGTCTTCACAGTACAAACATAATTTTGCATCAATATTAAAACAAGCGTTCATTCAATCAAAGTATTGCATACATAATAATACAAACTCACGTTACAAAGATACAATATTTCAAATAGACAAAATAACCAAACAAACATACCTCACTGCGCTCACCAAGGATGCTTAAATGTTCATGATGTTTTCTTCTGTTTAAACAGGCGTCACAGTCCCTTTTTGTGCAAATTAAGTAAAAGTTTAAGCTGGAGTCTGGAGAACAAACTTTTTGTGACTCAGGCTCAAACAAAGCAGCTTCCTAATTACCAACACCTGTGGGTTTACCTTTACCTGTCTCCCTCTTCTGGAGCTACGGTGTCACTCAAGGACAAAATTCATTCAACACCCATACCCATCCAAGTCCATACAAGATTCATACACACAACATAGCAATTATTTTAAGCACACATAAAATAGAAGCATTATTTAATAATTTAAAATTTGATTTTTCTTGAGACATAATATGAACAAGACAAATTTAAATAGTTTTACTCAAACAAAACAAAACACCTACAAAGGACTAGTGTGGTCCTTTACACTCTATTTTGTATTGATAATCTGTGTCTGGACTGTTGTCAAACAAAGGGAGTAGTAGTAAAAGTAGAGAGTAGTGGAAATATGAAGTAGCATAAACTGGAAATACTCAGCGTACAAATACTACAAAATGTTACTTGTTTACTGGAAAGACACATTTTACTTATTACTTTAGAGAAAATATGTTTGTGTAACAAGTCATGGGGTGTCATATAAGACACTGAATGGAGTTTATCTTGTGCAAACTGCACATTAAATATTATTTTAAAAAGATTACAGGTTTGATTCATCTTCACCTTGTTCCAGTGAATTTATTCCAGAATATTTTGGACCTGTTCTTCTGGCACTGTTTTTTAAATGTTTTAATGTAAACTTCATAGTGAAACAGAACTTGTTACATTTTAGTTTATTTGTGGCTCTGTCCTTTTGACTAACTATCATTTGTCTTTATCTGTAAATTAAATTGTAAAACATGAATTTCTGTAATAAAAAATAACTTTTGGCTTCTCTGTGGTACTTGACCTGATTATATAAGTATCGCTTTATGTTAAATTACTGCAGTATTTTGTGCTTAAAGAAGTTCACAGTGATTTAATTCTACTTTTTCCCCCTTCATGTTCATGTTTTCCTGTGGTTACCTCCTCAGTTAACACGTTTATTTTTCATAATTTTCTCTCTCATGGAACTTTAAAACTCACTTACGATCCCTCTGGCGGTGTGTAGGGAGTCACTAGTCATTCCTTATCCGTCATAAACCTTATTTTACATTGAAAGGCAGAGGGACAGGATGCAAATATGTTTTTTGAAATACAGAATACAAGGTTATGTTGCACAGACAAACGCTGTAAAGGTCAAATCAATGAAGTAACATGCAAGAAAAAAAGCTTATTCCTACATTCAAACAAGTAGGTTGAACATTTTAAATATATTTATTAACATAACGATGCATAATGAGAGAAACTTAACTCAGAACTGTTCCTCAGAATAAAGAGTCATTATTTAAATGAAGTGAACTTGCTTTAACCTGAAGGACCTGATCACGGTCTCCTTTTTCGTGCCTTGGCCTCCTCATCAGGAGCACTCAGGAGCCAGATCTGGGTGATATTCTCCTCCGTCATTGGGAGATTCTTCGTGGTCCGAGCTCGCAGTGAGACTGGCCTCTTTCTCTGCTGAACTGCCTCCTGGACGTGCTCCGGCCCTGAGCTGGAAGACTCCACTGCCTCGGCCTGTCGGTGCCTCCTGGACTTCGGCGCCTCCTGGACGTTTCTGTAGCTCTTCTGCTTGATGGAAGACAGGAGCCGGGCCCTGCTGCTGCTGGCTTCAGCTGGTGTCTCCTCCTCCTCCTCTTCCTCCTCCTCATCATCATCACCGGACTTCTTGGTTTTGTGATTCCCTGAGTAAGTCTTCTGCTGCCAGGTGAGGAACTCGGACATGCAGCTTTGCAGGCGGGTGGAGAGGTCTCGATGGGTCATGTTGACCTGGCTGCTGACCTCCGCCGTGGACTCCTTCAGCTTCTCGTACTGGCTCTGGATGTTGGTCAGCTCCTCCAGCATGTCTGAAGAGGTGAGCTCCTGGATTGCCGTGGTCCTCCCAATGAAATCTGCACACACAGACTCCTTCTTTGGTTTCCTCTGCTTCTGGAAGGAGAGGAAATGTGGCATGGCAGTGTAGTGTATGGCTTTGATTGAAATGAGCTTTTTATAGATGTAAACCACATCCATGTGCCCAGAATCCACAGAGTCCTTGAGGAACTTCCGAACCTGAGCCCAGTCCCTAAGAGGGACTCTGATCTTCACGGGTGGAACGGCAAGTTGTGCGTGGTAAAAAGCAAACATCAGGTACAAGCCTCCTACTCGGATCTGGTAGCTGTACGGAGGCAGAAAGTACTTCAAGGCCGTGGCCAGCGTTACTCTGCAGAACCTCTTCAGTTCACCAACACGGGTGACACCATGAAAGACATCCGAGAAGCCCATCTCTCTCCAAACGGCTGAGAAGACCTCGTACCTGATTGAGTCGGTCTGCTGAAAGCGAGCCAGCAGCTGCTCCACATCTTCTGTCAGAGGAGTGTAGAAAAAGTCACAGTACACAGACTGAAACCGAGGCATGCTCAGGTCACTCACAGTGAAGCTCTGTGGAGTCTGAAGGAGGCCCGAGCAGATTCAAGATTCAAGAGCACCACCTGACGCTCGTCATTGGCTGATTAACAAAACAACGCCCACAGGTGTGCTGAAGGTCACCAGTTAACACGGTCACTCGTTAAGCTGCAACACCGTCTGAGAAACGAGAGGACAGAAGAGTTCCTCCATCAAACAAATCAGTATTCTGTAAAGCAGATTATTAAAATGAACGTGCAAAATAAATGATTAAAGTCTTAAAGTTGATCTTTATACATGCATTCAATGTACAGATGTGTTATTTTTATTAAACAAGGGAAAGTCATGATCAGTTTGATTTCCATCGCTCCATCTATATTTATGAATATATTTATGTTTAAAATAAACAAATACAGTTTTATTTCAATGACTCGGTTGTGCCTCTCTGTCTGTACACTGCTGCCATCTACTGGCGGAAAATACAGATAGTTTGATGATTTAACGTCATTGGTCCATTGATACATATGCTCGTATCATGGAGGCAGCAGTCATAGCAGCAGAGATGTATAAAGTACTGGAGTAAAGGAGTGGAGTAGAAGTACAAGTGCTATATCAAAAAACTGACTTGAGTAGAAGTTGAAGTGTTCATTAAACACCATACTTAAGTAGAAGTACTAAAGTATTCAAAATGTTTTGTACTTAAGTATTGCAAGTAGAAGTATGTAAAAAAAATTGCTACTCAAGTACTGAAAGTAAAAGTACAAGTAAAAGTACAAGTACTGTTGTTTATATTATTTCAAATATTTATTAGGGCACAACTTCTAATGTTACAGTGTTACAATGTTCATGGTAGAGTTCTGTGATTTCCCATGGTCTGTGAATGACAATAGTAACGAGTAACGATTCAGCACATGAAAAATGTATCGGAGTAAAAGTATTAAATTCATCAAAAATATGTAGTGCAGTAAAAATGGAAGTTGGGGAAAAAAATAATACTCCAAAAAAGTACAGATACTGCATTTTAGTACTTAAGTACAGTACTTAAGTAGTTCCACTTCGTTACTATACATCTCTGCATAGCAGGAATATCATTTGTTTTACATGTAAGTTTTATTAATCAAGAAACACTTTAGAAAGTTGTTCAGAGCGTTATTAAGCTGTTGAACGTCGCTGACATTGAATCCTGCTTCTCTCTCTGATGCTTCACATTGTCTGTTCAAACCAAAGACAACACACAGTCATTGTCTTTGTTGTGAATATTTAAAATGAACCACATAACCTGTCATAAACATCCCATAGCAGGTCTTATTATCAGACCTCAACAAGCTTTTACTTTACGTTGAAAATGTCACCTGCACATAACATTAGAACTGTGTCATGAATATTTCCAAGTAAAGTTTTGGACTTGTCATGTGGATGTCATTAAATGTTATAAGGTTGTGTCATGGCTGCATAGTCAGTCTATGTGGAGTTTGAGGAGACGTTTAAATCTTTTTACTTCAACTGAAATCAATGAAAATGTGACTGAAGTAAAAGTATCCAAGTAGAAGTACATTTCCCCTGCTGCTGTTATACTATCACATATTATATCATTACATTATCATGACTCATGCACACAGGCGTCAAACAGCTGCTCTGTTCTGAAGAAGCAGCAGCGCCGCCTGCTGTCTGTAAAAAGAAAGTGTGAAGAAGCAGCAGCGCCGCCTGCTGTCTGTAAAAAGAAAGTGAGAGAGTTTAAACCCAAAGGAAGCTTCTTGGTCTCACTGCAACCCCGGCTGCTGTTCTCAGGCCACCTGACATGTTCAGATGTTTGACATTTACCATATCCTCCACATGCTGGTGTTCACATCATGTCTGCTGTAAAAAGAAGACTAGAGGAATCTTCAATGGTCCGAACCACCTGGATAACACATCAGGCCGACTGTTAGTCACCTGTTTCACCTCATGACTTAAAAATCAACTTCTATTTAAACTTTACAAGTGAAGCGTCCCTGTCACTGTAAACTAAAAGAAAGAGTTAATTCATGAATAAATATTGAAGCTTTGCAACATGAAATCAAACTGCAGGTACACAGACCTGAAACAAACTCAAAGACAGAGAGTTTAGTATAGTTTCAATGGTAGTTTAATTTTAACATTCAACATAAGTATCAATTATCATCACTCACATATTTATGTGTTGTTGTTGTTTTTTAACCTAAAACCTGAAAAATGGAAACGAGTGTTACTTTCTATCGCCGATGACCGATAACTAACGGTGTTTTTATTCAGTTCACGATGAAGAACTGAACCTTGAGGATCAGCAAAGGAGGTGATGAGTAAAACGAAAGGAAGAAGAGGAAAACAACTGTGGCAAAGACGAGAGGAGACATGATGGACCAAGAGAAGCAGGGAGGGGAAGGAGGACAGACGAGGATAATACTGATATGTCTCAAACCCAGAATAATAGATTAACTGTGAAAGCGTGACAATATTTTGCACCTGTTGTAAACAAAGCAACAATGTATGAAGTAAACAATACAGTAGTAGTTACATTATAGTCTTTTGTTATACTTTTAATCATGTTAGTCATCTATGGAAAAGGTTTGCTTGTTTGTTTTTTTTTCAGCTGTGTTGTGGCACCTCGATCCAGATCTGATTTCTGGTTCACATGACAAAGTTACGTAACGTGGAAGGTTTGCTGTGATCAGACTGGAGCGCTCTCGTCTTATTTTGGTCAATAACAAATCATCGAAAACAACAAAAACAATCAGACCTGTGTTATATAATGTGATAACACTGTAAAAAAGGCTGCGATTTCACATTGAAGATATGGTTTCTGCAAACAAACGATTCAGCTTCTCTTGTTTTTTTATTCACACACAACCTGTTTATCTGTTGATGTAGGAAGGAAGGCCACCATTTGGATTGAGTTGTCATGGAGACAGGGTGTAAACGATCCCTTCATCCCCAGAAAAACCCAAAAAAGCTTGAACGTTCAGTAGCAGCCAAACAAATGATTTTTTCAAATTTCAGAATAAGTACAGCAAAGGCACTTGAAGTTGTCATCTCTGACTCATCCGTTAAGGCAAATGCAGTTTGACTTCGGCGTTTCCACCTGACTGAAAACCGATGGGATCGAATGGGACTTCCTGTTTAATTCAGATTCAAACCTCACGTGGCTCCGAGTCTGGCCGCGCAAACAGCAAACAACACAATATCAGAACAAACTGTTATAATAAACCGTCTCTGTGGAAAGAGTCTTTATGTTTTTGTTTTTGCTCAAAAGGACTCACGTGTGAGGAAGATGTCCATTATATAGTGAAGCAGGTTAGCTGGGCACGAACAGTTCCCTTTTTATTTTGTCTCCAAGAGAGAGAGGCCGACAGAAACTCTGCCACCTTCTTTCCTTTGTCGTGGATCGGAGCTCTTCTCTCTCAGTGTCCAAAGCCTCCCACACATCAGCACTCACATTAACATCATGCAAATACACTTGGAAAATATAAAATTCATTGGGTTAGGGTATATATTTATATAGATTTATACATACATATAAATTCATATACTTTTTAAGGAATGTTAATCTATTTTGCTGTGTATTTTTACTCCGTACAAGGTACAAAATAACTTTTCATACTATGTAACACAATATATAATCAACATATTAAAAAAAAACAACAACTTATCAGTCCTTTTATCATCTTTTAGAAAAAAAAATCCATAATAAAAATAAGTTCTATGTTTTTTCTCACTTATATCTTACAATATATTTTCTCTCTGTCAAAAAAAAAAAAACACGCACACATCCACGTCCCATTTTTGTTTTTCGTTTGTGGTTTTCTTCTTGGCAGCAAATTGGCGGCGGTCAAACTGAATGTGTGAAACAAAAAGATTTTAAAAAAAACAAAAAAATCACATAATGTTGGTGCTCGTCAGCGTGGAGGAAAAAAACAAACCAAAAACTCAGAGCGACGGCCTCGTTGACGTGTAGAATTCACAAAACGGCAGCGGTGGGTGTTGCAAAAAAAAACAAAAACAAACTAACAAGGACAAACTGCTGCTGGTGCTGTTACAACGGGCACTTGGAGCAGCCACATTCCAGAGCGGTTTCCATCTCCTCGGAGTACGAGGTGCCGTCGGTGCAGCGGAACACCGCCTTCCTCCTCCTGGTCTTGGTGACGCCGCAGCAAATGCCCGAGGGTACCGCCGCCTGGCAGGACCGGGGACAGTCCATGCGGGGGATCTTGCTGGTGGACGTGCACGTTCTCGTTGGCTGGTGGCGCTTCAGCTGCTCCCTCACCATCTCCCCTTGACATTTAAACTCTGCATGCGAACAGAGATGAAACACACACGTTACATGCACTGATATTTGTCACATTTCAAGACCGTCTCTTGATCTCCGTCTCCGTTTTACCTGCTTCACAGGTGGGTCCGGTGTATCCTGGCTGACAGAGGCAGACAGGCTCTCCTCCTTCTGACACGCGACACTCCCCGTGTCCACAGCGCATCCCTCTGCAGGCTGGAGGCTCCTGCCGTCGATCGCAGTACTGACCCTGGTAGCCTTCGCTGCACTTACAGCTGTAGGACTGACCCTTCGGCACACACGTGCCATGAGCACATCTGAAACGAGGAGGCAGTAGAAAGGAAGACGGGTTAGAGGAGGCGGGTATGATGGGCCGGATGTGTGTCTGTAGTGATAATACTGACCTGCTGTTCTGACAGGGGTTCGGTGCTGTTGTCTGATCACAAAGAGCCCCGCTGCGTCCTGGTGGACAGTCACATGTGACCCCCGTCTCTCCGCCCTCCCTGCACGGACCCTGGGCACACACACTGCAGGAATGACACCCTGGAAGAATGGCATCAGCCTGGAGACAGAAGAAGAACGGGAGAAGAAACAGTTAGGCCACAAAGTGATGAGACGAGCATGGACGTCTTCAGGTTCAGATCTTCCTCATGTAGTTACCTTTCCCTCGAAGCCTTGTGTCCGCGCTCCTCCCGCCGCTCGGTAACTCAGGTCTTGAGGCTCACCGTTTATCCGGACGTTGTGGATGCAGCCGTTAAAAGTCTGAGGGGAGCGCTCAGGGCCGGGTCGCAGACCTGAGGCCACCACCTGGGGTGGTACACCTGGGTGACGAGAAGACAGGAAGAGAGGGAGGTTAGTCAGGCTAGACTATTTCCTGTTTAGGTCCGAGGAATGCGACACATCAGCCCTGTTCTCGCATCCTTACACTTGGACATTATGCAGGCTGATGACGCACTTTTATGTTATATTTTCTTATTTTTTATCTTTTATAGTGTCTCAATCTTTGTGAAGTGCTTTGGTGCAAAAAGCTGTTTGCCATATAAATGAAATAAACTTTAGACTTGAAGAAAATAAGTAGAGGATAAAGAGGATCACTCGAGTCCCTGGATTCACTCTCGGTTGACATTCTCACTGTTGCACAATAACGTTTCTTTATAGGTCTTAAGAAAATAGACCGACTGTCCTCTTGCCCCCTTTTTTTTAACGGAGGAAAAGTTGAACAGAAACAGTTCTCCATCTCTCACCACATCCCTCGCTGGGACTTTGTGTGTATTTGCATGTTGTGTCTGTATGTACCCATGCATAGAAAACATGTAGGGCCACAAAAAGGAAGCAGAGGACAGACAGAAGCGTTCAGAACACTGTGCGTGAGCGTGCACGTACCTCCGATGTAAAGCTGGGTGTTGTGGTCGACGGAGGGCTGCCGTGCGAGCTTGCCCATGCTCTTTGGGGCACCGTTATCCACCACGAGGCTCAGCGAGCGGTTCTGAATCAACAGCTCGACCGTGTGGAAAAGCCCGTCGTTCACCGACTCCACGCTGCAACAAACACACACACAAAAGAGATTTTCAGTATGGTTCCTATTACGATAAATTACTGTTGAATTCTTCACCAGACGGGAGAATTAGGGAAGAAGAAAAAAAAAACACGATAGAGCAAAGTGGAAATGCTCGACACAAAACAGACTTTCATGTCAAACTTTTTGCTGTTTTGTTGTGTTTGCAAATCGACCAAACCGAATGAAAAAGAAATCTGTGTTATTCTCAGACATGAAACAGATGATTACATCCTCAGTGCACTGTTCTTCTGGACCGGGATTAAAAAACGAGGTCTTGATCTAGGCCATAGTTTCCTAACATAGGGGTGGAGGCCCACGACGGGTCCACTATAGTAGCACACAGGGGTAGCTAATTCGGATGAGCTGGAGCTCCTTGGGGGCTCTACTACCAAGTTCAGACCCTTGAAAGAAGCTCTGATATTTCTTTGGAGGGGATAAATGTTTCCACTGAAATGAACCAAGATCGTGACCTTTTGCACCACGTCTGACCCTGGAAATTAAGTGTGTGTGTGTGTTTGTGTGTGTGTGTGTGTGTGTCTGAGATTCCCCACTAAATGGTTTTTGCTGGAGGGGAGACAGACAGCTATAGAGACAGTGGTTTGGCACAGCCGAAAGAGGGAGAGAGAGAGAGAGAGAGACAGCGAGAGGGAAAAGAGAGAGAGGTAGATGGCGGGGTGGTAAAGTTGACTGTGCCTCCGTTCACCCACAATCTTCCTCCCCTGAACCCCTCCGGAGGAGAAGAAAACATCAAAAGCACAAAAGAACAAGTGAAGCCACTCTTTCCCGTTGGTGGTCCTGCTCCCCAAAACTCTCGCAGCTAAACATGAAGACAATGCGTCCCTTTGTCTGCAGACGCTTCTCTCGGCGTAACTAGCCGAGGAGCCTCGAGTGGGCTTTGACTGACAGCTGTTTATAGAGTGTTCAGATTACAGTGATGTTACATTAACGGCCAATGGAGCGGGGGTTGTGAGTTCTGGAGGCGGGCCAAGCGCGACTTTGGTAGAAAGAAAAAACGCTGAGCGGACAAAAGGAGAGAGGGGAAACAGAAGGAACAGAGCAGGAGGAGGAAGAGGGATGATTAAAGAGATGCAGCATGATGATGGAGATGTAGAACAATGCGAGAAACGAGGAGGAAGATAACGAGGAACAGCGATGAAGGGTCTGTAAGCTGTACGTAGGGGAACATTTGTTGTTGTCATATAAACACGTGAACTGGCTGAAAGCTTCAAATCTTTTGGAAAAAACTTCCCAAACTCAAACAAAAATGAAATTACCGACATGATCGATGAGAAACAAAGTGTTCATTCAATCCACAGAGAAGATGCACGCTGTTCTCCTGGACATCAGGCTTGTTTCTACAATAAGAGACTGCAGACCTAACGCAGACACATTCATGGTTTCCATTAGGAAGCATGTAATTAAATAACGATCTCAAACAGGCCCGAGCGAAATGATGGTCTGCTAGTCTGAAAGATTAGCTTCCTGTCCTCCTATCTGCACTTTGTGTTCCCTCCTTTCCTTTTTCCTGATTTCTCCTGGTATCTTCTCCTCTTTTCCTCCTCCTCTAACAACAATCACTTCCACTCCTCCTACGCTTGCAGAGCGTCTCTGCGTTCACCCACTCCTTTAAGTGTCTGGAGAGTCAAATCAAACAAGCGGCTCACACGGTTAAAGACACACGTTTGAACTTCACACACTCATTTTGGCACACACACACACACACACACACACACACTCTGTGAACCTGCTGTGACACCACAGCTCCACCAGGTGGCAGTAGATGACCGGTGGTGGGCTTCGACGTGCTGAGCTGATGCCAAACCTGCAGCAGCAGGAGTGCCAGCATCATGTGATCATGTGACAAATACATAAATGCATCTTCATCTTTAGTTGTATATTTCTGTGAACGCTGCGTGATGAGTGTGTGTGTGCTGACGTGTGCATTTCAGCCTCTTTGAAGCCGGTTATGGACTTCAATAAAAACAAACACACGGCCTCTCTCTCTCTCTTTTATTCTCAGTTTATTCGACCAAACCCACAAGGGGACGTCAATTTCCTGTCAGCTCAGAATCAAATACACCCTGAATGAGCTCCCACACACACACACACACACACACACACACACACACGAACAAACTCCACTAAAACTTCCTAAAAAACCAAAAATGCTGTTTTTTTTTTTGTATTTATAACTGAATCAAATACAAACCCAGAAGTAATTACAGGTTGTTGACGATATTTAAAAGAAAAAAGAAAAAAGAAGAATATTTGGATTAGAAACAACCGCTCAGATCAGCTTACGCTGTTAAATCTAATTAGGCACTGCTATCGTTTACTCAACCGCATTTGTGGTGACGGCGTTTTTGTTAATATATACTCGTGTGTTCACGTGTTTGTCTCCATGTGCATGCATGCATGTGCAGTTTTTATACGCTCCATGTATGTATTTGCATGTTTGTGTGTGTGTGTGTGTGTGTGTTTAGCAGCCCAATCTGATTAAAATGATGTTCAGCAGACAGGCATCCCGGTCCCATATTGCCGTGGTAACCTCAATTAGTCATTGCTGAGACGGCAGCTGCTGAACGGCGAGCTCCGTCTTTGTTTTTTTTTTCGCCGGTCAGTTCAGATGAAATTTGTACTTTTCAGGATGTTCGCGGCGTTTTGATGTCGTTTCAGCACTATAAGGTTTCAGTATTATAATATCTGAATTGCCTCGGAGCGTTTTTAAAACCTATAATGTCGGAGGATTGTCTGATTGTTTGCTTTAACCGCAGCCCTGTGGTTTTTCTTTTGAAAGCCAGAGTCAGGTCAGGCGTTCTGTCACTTCACTAAACTTGTTTTTTACAAAGGCTGAAACATTTTAAGAGCTGAATAAAAAAAACAAAAGCTCGTGTAGAAGCTGTGTGATTCTGACAGTCTAAGTATGAGTGGATATACAGATAGATTAAACCTTTTCGCACAACTACCGTGATGTTTTTATTCATTTTATGGGCCAAAATCAGGAGGACCTGTGTGGCTCTCCAGGTGGATACAAAGAAAAGGAACACCTGTATAATGTTACGTTTCCCGTATAAACGTATTTTGCCTTCTTTGAGGGTATCTAAGGGTTTATACCATCCATCAGATGCCAACATCTTCAGCCTGGGCACCTCGATCAAGTCCTGGACGCCCTTTTCCGCACATGATCCCTCACTGGCTTCCCACCTGAACCAAACTGCCAACAGTGCAGCCGAGGATTTGACCCCGGGATGCCGCTTGATTTCAAACAATTATGATTGTTATATAATAATTGTTGTTCTGTCTTTAGAGGATGTGTGTGATTTCAGATTTTAAAGACTCTACTCTCTTATTTCTTAGATTTTCTTGACAGAACTGGTGCAAAATGAAGAATAATCGTTTAGTTTTTGGTCTGTATTCATTGTTTAGGTGTAGCACCTGTCCGTCAATCCTCCTTTTTCTTCTCTGCATCCTTTTCCATCTTCCTCTGTCCATCCATCATCATCCCTCCTCGCCCTACTTCTGTCTCCTCTCTCCGTCCACTCCTCCATCTCCTCCACACCTTTCTTTATCGTCCCTCCCTCCGCCGCTCGCTGATGAATAACAGGAGATGTGCTCTCTTTGACCCGATGGGAGATTAGTGTGGCATTAGTAAAGGGCAGCACATTAATACATACACAACAAACACACACACCCTGTGTGTACTACACACACACACACACACACTCGCATGTTCATGTAACACCAGGCATGCATAACCACTTTCATCTGTTGCTAATGAGGGCACGGTGAAGGACTCGTACACCTTCTCCTGTCTCTCTTTCTGTCACCCTCTCTCCCCTTTTCCTTTTCACCTACAAACACAAAGCTCATCCACTCGTGCGCCTCTCTTTTATGCTTTTTTTTTATTTTCATTATTATTCCCTCTGCTTTCCACCCCTGTGTCACCCTGCCGAGGCGACTCCTTCATCTCCTCTCTCTCCTGCTCTCTATTTTTAAATCCGATTTCTGCTTTTTTAATTGCGGCTGGTACCTCGTCCAGACGTTAACCGGGCAGGTATGTATGTGCTCATGCATAATTTAGCCCTACGGCACACTGTACTGTGCGTACACGGGTCTCCACATCTCCTCTTTGTCTTGCTCGACCCCTCTCTTTCTGTTTTACTACATTTTATAGTGACCTAATCTCTTAGACACACCGTAGGTATCCAACCACGATCAAATCTGTGTGTCAAAGCCACTTTTAACCCATTAAAACTGACGTAACTCATTAATTTATTATATTACCAGCATTACTTTCACATTTGTGTGTCTTGGTCTGACTACAACTGCTACATTTCAGCTCGTTGTCAGGAGCTGGCTCCAACGTTAAATGCCCTTCCCGGGCTCTCTGGGTTCCTACACAAGATAACCAACGCAGGGATCACTCAGAACCATCCCGGGGACTGGCACCGCTCCCTGGCTCTCTCTCTCTGGGTTGTACAACCGCAGTAACTGTACAGACGGTGCCATGTTCGGGATGTGCCAAAAAAATGCTGCGCTCAAGATTGTGGTGGTTAAATAGTTACGCCATTCTGGACAGTATCAGCTGAATGGTGGCAGGACGTTGAAGCTGAGCTGTGCTGTGCTGTGCCTAGACATGCGGTTTGAGTCCGTTTTTTTTTTCTCTCGATGCATTTCCAAATTAGGGCAGATAAGATTTTTTTTTTTTGCAACGCTTAGGACTCGTGCAATCAAAAGATGGCAAATACAGAGGGATACATAGAAGCTTGTGGTATGAGCTTGGAGCTGGGCCTCGTCTCCCTGCAGACTGCTACACATGACACAGAGTCAGTGTTTACTTACTGCTCGGCATCGTGAGTTTGATTCTATGGATTCTGTTTCTGTCTCTCACTTTAATCGTGTCTCACTTAATCTTTCCTTCCCAAGCTCCTGTGCACTTTATTCCTCATCCTTTGACACTTTCTCTCTCTGATCCTTGCAGTTTTTCTTGCACTCTGTCCTTCCGTCCTTCCGTCCGTCCTTCCGTCCGTCCGTCTGTCTTCCTCCCAGGCGTGGCCCGTGTCAAGTTAACAAGAGCAGACAGGGATAATTCCCTGACTCACTCTGTGGTTTACTTTTCCCCCTCTGCTCTTCTCCCCGCTCTCTCACTCCATCCCTCTGTCATCCCTCGCTCCTCTCTCATCCATCCTGCCGTTCAGCCGCGTCTCATGGTCTTTTCATTTCGACTTCTCCTATCCATCTGTTTTAGCTCTCCTCCTCCGGCGGGCGACCTATTCTGACCAGTTATCTCTTTATCGCTACTCTCGCCATCCATCTGTCTTTTCTGGCTGTATCTCCATCTGACGACCGCCTCTCAGCTGATTCATCTGTCTTTCCACGCATCCATACGTCCCCCCCCTCTCGCTGTCCTCTCCTGTTCAGCCTTTTCAGGCCCCGTCGCCACCTCCCTCCCCGCTCCGTGCCAGCGCTTTAATTAGATTCACCCCATCGTTTCCATCCTTCCTTCCTGTCTTAACCATCCCTTTCCTCTTGTCCTCTCCTCGCTTTGAAGGATGTGTCATGTTTTGTTGAACACTAGCACATATTCCGGTTATGGTCATGTTTGGGATAAGTGGTTTTCTACACATCTCCTCAACCGAGATTACAAACCGATCTCATTCATGCGAGGAAACAGAATATCACCACAGAAATGGAAAGTGCACGGGCTGCAGAAAACAAAACCAGGCCAGGGTGGCAAATTGTTGTTCTGGCCTGAAAAGCATCATCTGTGCTGATGACCTCCTGGCATATATCCACTCTGCTGAAGTCTCCTTGAGCAGGTCACCGCTCTGCAGGAGACCCTGTGCTTTGGCCTCTCTGGAGGTCATCAGCGTCACATTATTATTATAATTTAATTCTGTTTATGCATCAGTTTATCAAAGGCCAACGAAGACAGAGTTCACATTTAGCAACATGATGCTACATTATACTTAATAACCTCTGGATGACTAACAGTATCTGTTTCTGCACAATGCTCCAAAGCCTGTGAATACTTTAAGATATTTTTTTTGGCCTTTTCAAGCTTTTATTTTGATAGAGACAGCTGAAGGGTGACAGGATGTGGGGAAAGAGCCACAGGTCGGATTCGAACCCAGGACCGAGCCTTCACACACGGGGCGACGCCGTCCCAACTGGAGGAGAAACTTGTCCCGTCGTCTGTCCCGCCGAAGCTCAAATTTAACTTTTCGTATCGGCGTGGAACACCCTGAGGGCAGGGTCGGCGCAGACCGTCTGCTCGCAGACCCGAATGTTATGACTGAGCAGACTGTATGCGTCCATGTATGCAGACACCAAATGTAGCAGTATAAACAGAACCACATGGGTGTTTGCTGTTCGTGGAGTTTATCCGTCCGTTAACAGTTTAACACCTCGCGTTAAACTGTTAACAGCGTGCAACTCGATCACTTTCTCTCCCCTGAAACTCGACGTGTGAACGCGTCAACTCAGTTTTCTCAGAGGGAAAAAATAAACTTGTCTAATTATGACAAAATACTGCAGGATAAGTCGAGCAGATGAATTTTAAATATAGGTATTCAGATTTTCCTGTGGGCGCAGGACTTTTCTGGACTGTGCACAGAAACAGAAATACCTGATGCAGAAACAGTCTTTGCCCTTGACGTAGTAAATTGTGGCTTCAGTTTTCCTCGCCCACAGCCACTCGCAGGATTTATAATATGACGTAACGTCGTAATCCTAAAGTCAAATTTATTATGAGCTGAGTGCACATTATCATCAGAAGCAGTGAGGCTACCACTGCCTCCTCCTCCTCCTCCTGCTGCTGCTGTGACCTTGTCTATATATCCACAGAGACAAAAGAACAGAGCGAAGCCAAAACCACAAACCAAGACGTCACACGCGGGGAGAGAAAAACGCTGATTGAAATATAAAGAAAGAAGAATGGCGACTCATTGAGAAGGCAGCAAACTCTCCCACTTCTCTCCCTCTCTCTCCCTTAATTCATTAAATTACACTAACATCTGTCTCTCCTCCTCTCCTTGATTTGCAGTTGGCATAATAACGCAGACTGCTGCGATCAGTCAAAAGCGGTACAAGAGGCATTTTCGATATCTATATTATACCTTAGTGTAATTATGTTAAAAATGAGACCTTGGTCAAGATGATTGGTAGCCTCTCTCGCTCTCACACCACTGGTATTGTTGGTGTTTTTTCAAGCTGAAGGGCATTTGAGTTCCTTTCCTTTGCTGGACTACATGTTGGAAGTGTGTTTTTTTTTCCGTCCCCCCTTTAACACCTTTCATTATCTGCGGCTGCGAGAAATCCTGGAAACTTTCGCTTTATTTGGACTGGCACGCCAATGCCCGCTCGCTGCCGTGTGCAATAAAGCAATCTGCTCTTTGACGTGAAGTATTGCAACGATGCAGATGCAACTTTACGGCGCTGCTTTCTTCCACTGCATCCATTTAACCAGATGAGGCTTTGTGGACAATTATCTTACCAGCAGTCTTTCTGGTTGGTGTTTATTCAAATGATGCGTTATCAAGTGTTTCGTATGGTTTGTGCCTGTGCTACAAACTGAATATTCCTTGCACACACGTGGTATTTAATCCTGGATCATATATCCGTCGCTCTCCGTCTTCCTGCCACAGACAGAATCGATAGCATCACTCAGCAGCAGATGGACACGAGCCCTTTCTCTCTCTCTCCTCGTCCACTTTAACGTAAAGTCTCCGTCGCAGACCTTCACTTCTCCTTTTGACCTCTTTCAATCCACCCTATATTCAGGCGATGAGGCGGCAACACGTCCGTACTGCACGCTGTTCATGCTCTGCTGTGAAAGTGAACAAAAAAGCCTGTTCGTCTTATTTTGGGAAAAGTCAAACGGGGACACGTCTTCTAAATAAGATGGCGTGTTGAGTTTGGGCGGCTGTGGTCAGGAGGTAGAGCGGGTCGTCCAATAATAAGATGACCGGCCCGGTTGATCTCCCGGCTCCTCCTCCGGTCTGCATGTCGAAATGTCCTTGAGCAAAATACTGAACCCCAGATTGTTCCATCGCTGTGTTGATGCGTAGCTCCCAATAACTGAGACACAGCTGGTTTAGAAGTTGAGTTCGAGCTTCCTGGCTTGTATAAAATCATAATAATAACTTACACAGTTTGTCCCTGCGTTAAGAGCTCCTGACTTCATGGTATAGGTGTCTTCAACCATGTTTGACTTGTGCTACTTAGAGGCAGGCAAAGTTCTGGCAGTGTCTTTAATGATTATGTGGATTTGACTTTGAGTTAACCATATATGCTTTTATATTATTATTTCTGCAGCTATATAATGTCGTTTGAGTCGGTCTTTTGTGTTTGTTTGTAATGCCACATGCTGTAATACCTCTGCACAAAAACCCCTAAACGGTTTCCTCCCATAAGTAACTACTGAAAACATTATCATGCTCTTTTCCTGGATTACCGTCGCTGTTACCGTAGCTCACCGCAGCGTATCCATTCCTATGAAACCCGTGAACGTAGCTGATTACACATAATCCGAGGGCTTTCGCGAGGCTAACCCTGAATGAGGCCTTTTGTTTCCACCGTTTGAAGTCTTACCTAGAGAGACTTTCGGTGGGTTTCACTCAGGGACGCGACTGTCTAGTCGGGATTGTGGAGGAATTTTTTGGAGTTCATGTTTGTTTATAGAGGGAAGTGCTCAGACATGGATCTGTTACTGTGTGTGTGTGTGTGAGAGGAGAGAGAAATATACCCGTGGATGTGTGTGTGTGTGTGTGTGTGTGTGGACACATCGACTGAAAAGAACTGTGTAGAAAACCTTTTAACATTCGGTTGTCAGCATCTATAGAGTATATACAGCACACGTCTGTATTAAAGCGTCCTGGCATTACCTTGAAGCTGTGTAACATTTCAACAGATGACTCACCCAGTGCCTTGAACTCATGTTTCAGCTGAATCCAGTGTAATATAATTTGAATCTTATTGAATAAGTGTAAATAAAGCAGCTAAAATGAATGAATAAAGTGAATGAGCAGAAATGAGTGAACGTGTGTTTGAAGGATCATTCGGTTCTATCTAGTGTTGCAGCTGCTGATTGCAGCCGCCTCGCCTCACCCTGTCCTTCTTAGCGTGACCGTGGTCACAAATCATCATCCTAAACACAGTTATGCGTATTATACTCCACGTGTTTTCAGTCCTGAGGGTAAGAAGGTGAGTCCTACCTGTACACAGTGGTGGGTGGGTAGTTGGTGATGTCGTAGATGAGTCGTATGTGCCCCTGGTACAGCTCCAGCGCCAGCGGGTCATGGTCCTCCTTATACAGCAGAATACCGTTGTCTTTATCTGTAGCCACCTGGAGACAAAGACACAAATATTTCGAATATGAAAAAATGAAATGAAAACTATAACCCCGTCATTTAATAATTTGGCAGATAATTTCCACATAGAGACACAAACTTTATGATGAAGATCGAGGTGGTTGTTGCGAGGCAAACACATGACTGCAGCCTAACTGACTGCCTCACCTAAATGAAGTTAAATACGTCTGTTAATAATCTCTGACCACACTTTGTTCAGAGTGTTTTCACACGCTTGAAGCTGTAGTGACGTGCGTACAAGTTTCTCAGCCTCTTTTAATCAGCCTGCATCGATGTGGCTGCATGAAAACGAGCAGAAAATGTAAATTTCACCACTCGCGTCCCCAAACGAGGTCACTACACCCCCGCCTCCGCCTCCACCTCCACCTCCACCTCCCTCCAACACTTGACATGTCACACTCGCTCGCGTGCTCCGCTAAGCGCTAACTAACTAGCGAGTGGAAATGGGGGGCCACGGGGGCCAAGCACTTAACACTTTCTGGCTTCAGTGGAGCATGGCCAAGTCAACACCTGCTAACAAGCTGCCGGAGAAAGAAGAGAGATCGAGAGAGTGCAGAGCGAGAGGAGAAGCAGAGAGAGAGAAACGTACGGGACAAAAGGAGGAGAGATGGAAGGTGGAGGAGGAGAGAAATGGGATGCAGACTGAAAGAAAAGAGAGAAAAGTGCTAAAGAGAAGGAGAAAAAACATCCAGTGATTTATGAAGTGCCATGGTCCTTTCATTTTTTTCTTCTCTCTCTTGCCAGTCAGGGCCTCTTGGTGGAGTTTAAACAGCCTTGGCACATTGAAAGCTCCTGGCAGGAACACAGAAAGTCACGCACACACACACACACACACACACTTAAACAGACCCAAACAGGTGGTAAATATCAATTAGACTGCTCTCCGTTTCTTGTTTCTCTTTCGCCCACTCGCACTCTCATTTCCAAACGAAAAAAAAAAACAGGAGGAAAATATGTCTCTATTAGGAGGAAACTCTCAGGTGTCCAGAACGTATATTCTGTGTGTGTGTGTGTGTGTGTGCGATGGAAACAGAGGGTGTAGCAGATGTTTGCTTTGCTTTGTCGGCACTAAGCCGTGCGGCTCCATGGGCTCGATTCGAGCAGCTCGCGGCTCTATTTCAAAGATGTTTTCCATTTAGAGCAGCAAGAAGAATCTGGCTTTTGTATTTTTTTTTACGACACGTGTCCGACATATTTCAGTTTCTGCTAGTGTGAGAAGGAATTTCTCAAGCGAATGTACCTGCAGTGAAATATGAGCCGTGGGACGGAGCTTCGCGCCGGGAAGCTCCACGTACCCATCCCGACCCAGGAAGTGAACCGTGGCCATCTTGTCGCATTTGTTGCCGTAGAAACTGGGCATGCAGCGGCACACGGGCTCCCCGGCGACCACCAGGCACTGGGCGCCGTTCTGGCAGTCCGATTGGTCGCAGGGGCTGGTCTGGAGCAGGATCATTGGTGGAGGGTTCTCGCAGAACAGGCCGCTGTGAGGAAAGAGGGATGGAACAGGAGATAAGTTATTCATAGAGCTTTAATGAGGCGATTTGTTGTGTTCGCTTCCCCTGATACAACTTGTTTGGTACTTGTTCTACATTTTGGCTCATTGCATTTAATCTGGGGATTACATTGGAAGGTAATATCCTTAAAGGAAATGGACATCAGCAACAGACTGTGCATCTACTTTCCTTGTATTCCTCTTTTTCCTGCTGTTTCCTCCCTGCATCGCTATGATTTCCTCTCTCTCTCTTTCTCTTTCTCCCTGTCCCTTGTGATGAATTTGTTTCTCTGGTGCCAACAGTCTCTGCTATAATTAACCACATGGAGCTGCATCTGCTGCACACACACTCTCTCTCACACACACACAGTAGGTCCAGACAGTCAAGTGTCTGATTATGAAGCGCCATCTGTATCTCCTCCCTGTCTGGCCCCATGCAAGCGTGTTTTCCAGCGATGATGTGTTTCCGTGACTCTCACCTGAAACCCTCTTTGCAGACGCACGTATAGCCGTTGACGGCGTCCACGCACTCGGCTCCGTGTTGACATTTATTCTCCAGACAGTCATTGTAGTCCTGCTCACAGTGTTGGCCCACGTAGCCCGGTAAACACTCACACCTAAGAGTGACATGGAAATATGGATTGGATTACTGTGTGTGTGTGTGTGTGTGTGTGTGTGTCAGGTCATGATTACAGATGATTTACTGTCAAAGAGGCGACAGGTTTCTGTAGCTGATGTTTTTTAAAACACCAAATTTTCCTCCTTAAATTGCTCGTTACATTTCAGTTCTCTTTCTCTACAAGCTGCTAAACATACAGAGCAAAAAATGTAGATTTGACTCTGCAGGTTATGTTTAAAGGAGTACTGTCATGAAAAAATATTCTTGTGTGGGCTGCTGTGCATGCATGCATGTGTACAGATTGTGTATAATGTCTGAACCCTCTAAGACGGACGCGTGTTTTAGGTTAAAGACAAAAAAGTTGACATGCATCAGGACAAAAAGGACTTCAACGTGTCGCAGCACGGCTTAACTTGTTGACATCACTGCCTCGTGTCACTTGCAGTGCTGTGACCTTTGACCTCCCGCCGTCACTCACCTGTAACTTCGGCCAACTTGGACGCACTTCGAGTCGTGCTGGCAGGGATCGAAACCTTGGAGACAATGGTCGACCACCTCCTCGCACAGGTCGCCTGGTGACAAGGAATGAAATGTGTTTTTTAGTGATTAAAAATGTTTGCGAAGATTATTTTTCAGAATAAAAGCAGGAGCGGGTCGCGGGAATCGTGGGGAACAAAGGCAGAGAGTGACAGAAGAAGATCAGTCACATGTTCTCTGTCAAACGACAGCAGAACAGAAAGAGAACAAGGGATCGTTTTCATATGTGTCGTTCCTGTTCAAGGCCTCACACACACACAAACACACACAGGGCTGATGGAAAGGGGGGTTAATAGTCTGTGTAACAGTGGCTACACACACATGTATGCACACACACACACTTACATGCTCAAAGGGTGAGAAGGGTTAACAGTGTGTGTGAAAGCAGTAGCTGAAGTCGGTCATATGAAGGAAGACGGGATTGACAAAGGTCAAGCGCATTTCCATCATTCTCTGCCTGCTTTAATCTAATCCTGCCGCCTCCACCTCCACCTCCACCTCCACCTCCACCTCCACCCCGTCTGTCTCCACCGCTCCTTTCCCATGTCGCTTTTAGACGCACGTTGTTTGAAGATGACATCTGAAGCTGCATAAGCTACAAAGAAACGTGCAAAAACTTTGTGACACGAAAGTAAATTTGAGGTGTCTGTCACACTGAGCGCCTCCTGGGCCCGGCTATTTCACACTTTGGACACTCACTTAAAGATGCCAACATTCATTTATCAACGAGGAATTAGCTGTGATACCTTATTATAATTGCCATACACAAATGAGACCGTCGTGGAGGTGGTTACTGAAGATGATAAACACGTTGGGATTGATTTACCCGTCGGCCTTTAATTCGTCCTGACTGTGAGACACAGTCAGAAGGTTTCACTGCAGCTCAAATCAGTTCTGGTGCCACAAAGCAACTCAGATTATTGCCAATGTTTAATATGCTTCAGAGCCTGACACAGGTATTCTGTTCTTTCACACAAAGTGATCATGAGAGCGATTAAATCGTATTAAAATGCGACGCACATTTAAATCGTGTCGCGATTCGATGCACATGTTAACATCAAGGAGGTAAAAGACACAAATATTGCAGAAATATTGACATACACTCATAACTTGATGTTTAATTAACGTTTATTTGTAGGTGAGGAGGCGTTTATGGTCCCTGATGAGTTTATCGACACTTTCCATGAAGATTTCTAACACTAATAGTTGGATTTTCATAAAAACGTGTCGTTCATAGTCTCCAGAGAACGAACCCTGAAGCTCTTGGTGACATCATGACCTTTCCTCTTTGGATGCTGCGTCAGCTAATCTACAAGACTCGAGCGGAGCACATCCGGACTCAGGCTTGAGTTTTTAAACCGTGACTCTCTCATTTTGGAACGAAACTCCTCGGGTTGTAGAAACCTTATATCAGCTGTTTAAAAGGTCTTGTGACCTTAAATCCTAATTCTCTCCCTCCTCCTCCTCCTCCTCCTCCTCCTCCTCCTCCGGTGGAAATATGACGTGACAGTCTCGGTTTGCTGAGTTCGGGTAAAGCTGAGCAGCAACTAACGAAAAAAGGACCGTCCTCTGTTAATGTGACACCTGATGATTACGCCCCCGTTCACTGAGCTGGAGTGGAGTGGAGGTTCAGAGCCAAAGGAACCAGCTGTGTGCATACGTGTGTGTGTGTGTGTGTGTGTGTGTGTGTGTGTGTGTGTGTGTGTGTGTGTGTGTGTGTGCTCAACAGCTGTATGTGGTAAGGTGGCTGGCAGCGTGGAGAGGCCGCTCTATGCCAACAACGATAATGACATGGTGCGTGTGCGGGTGTGTGTGTGTGTGTGTATATTGACTAAGATCCAGTGTCAAAGGGGACCAGCTGTGTGTGTGTGTGTGTGTGTGTGTGTGTGTGTGTGTGTGTGTGTGTGTGTGTTAGAGGACGCTGTCACAGATAGAAAAAAAAACTTCCCAGTCAGCACTTTAGCTTCAACTTGCTGGACTCCACCGACTCTCTCTCACTCCTTTCTGCCCTTTATCGGCTCGTTCTTTACCCTTTTCCCTCGCTGTGTTTATTTTTCCCTTCTCCCTTCAGTCCACACTCCCTCTCTGCCATCTCTCTGTCATTCCCTCTCTCTCTCTCTCTTTCCCTCCCTCTTCTGTGTGATTGCTCTTTCAACCTCCTGGAGGAGCAGTTTCAGGTCACTGCGGAGAGGCTGTCCATTACTAACTTCCTATCCAGTAAAGTGGAAAATATGATTTTGTGTGTGTGTGTGTGTGTGTGAGTGAGTGAAGGGACCCTCCCGGTCTCTCAGGAGGAAAAACACAGGAATAGCTGCTATGTGTGTGTGTGTGTGTGTGTTTACCTGTGTAGTTCGGTGGACAGACGCAGGTGTAGTTGTTGATCCCGTCGATGCAGGTGGAGTTGTTCTCACAGTCGTTGTCTTCACAGTCGTCTGGGTTTATTTCACAACGTTGGCCCTCGTAACCTGGTGGACACACACAGCTACACACACACACACACACAGACAAACACGTGTTATAAGATACACACACACACTCCTGCTGCACAGCTTGAAATATAATCAATCGGCCGGATCAATCAGATGCTCGACTTCACTTCCCCTTAAATTCTCCTTTAGGAGCTTTAAAGGAAAAACAGTTTGATCTGTATTCTAGCCGGGTTTCTCCCATTCCTGCACCACCGGAGCCACGGCAGATCTATATTTAGCGATCCATTTAGTGAGACACCATTTCATGTCTCATTTTATAGCAGAGATGAAATTTTAACATGGCTGTTCAAAGTTTAAACTACTACCCCCCCCAGGCAGTCATCCCCCTTTTTTTAAACGCAGTCCTCCGACTCGTGTCGTCTCGGGTTTTTTCTTGTTGGAGGTTGATTAAAAAAGGTCAAAGTTATCGTCTAATGAAGCAGAAGAAGAAACTTCCCAAACAACCGTCGAGAGCTGAGAGAAAGGAAAAAAAAAAAAAAAACATGCTGAGATGAACTTTTATTTTCTCGTTTGATGCCGCTGCTGTCCGACACCACCCACCTGGGCAACTCTGAAGGAATTATCAAAGCGTCCTCCTCCGCCCTCCTCTCACTCTCATCCCTCCCCTCGTCTTCAGATTCATTTCACCCTCCTGTCTTCTCTCACCAGCCCTTCATCTCTCTCTCTCTCTCCTCCTTCTTCCCACCCTTCATATCTCAGTCCGGTTAACTCCTTATAATAGATCACACACACATAAAGTTTGATAAATCTGACCACAGCTGCACTAAAGAGCTCGCCCTCTCCCACGACTCTTTACTCTTCTTACATGTTAGTGAGTCAAGTTGCTTTTATTGGGCAGAATATCGAGGTCATCGCAGCACATTAAGAACGCTCACACACACTTATTTGTACGACACCGTACCCTGAACGTCTTCCTTTATTTTGTTATTTCCGGGTTCTTTTTTGTTTCACTCGGACTTTTCTAATCCAAAGTTGCTGCCTCACGCTCTCGTTGGTTACCCACGACCCTGACGATCTGTCTGTCTGCTGCTAAAGCTCAACTCGAAGCTGTGTTAAGACTCCAAAAACAAATTAAACCCCTGAAATGCAATGAGTGTTTTAAACTGCTGTGGCTAACATGTTAGAATCCAGTTGCCTGCTTGCTTGCACACCAAGCGGACACAGAACAACATGAACATATCATCCATCCCTTGTGTCTAACTGATTATCCTCATCAGCCTATCCCAGCTGACTTGGGGCAAGAGGCGGGGTACTCCCTGCACAAGTTGCTCAGATTCACACCGATGGGCAATTTGGAGTCACCAATTAACCTGTTAAGTGTCTTTGGACTGTCGGGAGAACCCGGAGAGAACCCACGCAGACACGGGGAGAACATGCAAACTGCTGAGAACCTTCTTGCTGTGTGGTGACAGTGTTAACCACTGCATGGACAGATCATTGGGATCAGATTTCATGCCAGAATAAAGTCAAACCTGCATCTATCAATGCTGGTTTATGTGTTGGCCAGTAGGAATGAGAAGAATGAGCTAAAAGCTGCACAGAGCTGGACTGACGAATGCTAATATCCACATATTCCCATGCAACATGTCACTAAACGTTACAGTACACCGACGTCTCAGTGACAAAGAAAAAACCCTCACGTTACCGCACAGATGAAATGTTGCCGCGGCATGGTTACAGTTTTAAATGACGCTTAAAAAGCGATCATTCATCTGCATAGAAAGAAAAGCGAGACGGGGAAGAGGAGGAATAATAAAAAGAAAATATAAGAAAGAAAGAAAAGAAGAAAAAATACTTCCCATAAGAAACAAAAGACAAAGAAACGCAAATGAGAGGAACGCTGCCAGAACCGACAGGGTCAGAGAGCACAGTTCGACTAATCAAATCCCAGTCTTGACATTTAAAGTATATACTTGGACAAATGGGTTCCTGCTAAGAACCAAGGCTAATTGGAGTTATTGAATATCCCCGACTGATTATATAACATGTTAAAATGTCAAAGGGGGTCTGCTCTCCAACTCTTTCTGTCTCCCTCTCTCTCTCTGAAGGCACGAGTATCTATACCTGTGTTGGTATTAACATTAAGAGAAGATCCGTAAAGGGTAAAGAGACCCCTAATAGCATTACCACGCAGGATGTTAAAGGCCAGACGCACATCAAAGCTCCACAAAGGGCAAAGGCCTTGTTAAGGGGCTCGGGGAAAAAGGCGAATCTGGTTTAGATATTCATGACAATTGTTTCAATCAAAGTGGCTGTTTGTCATGAGTCTGGGACATTTTGACAGACACTGATGACTGTGGCAGTCACCAGGATGCTCGAGCACACACACACTCGCTTACATATGTGTATGGACTAGTATTAAGCATGCAGAGTGCACAGATTTGTTTTTATTCTAAGCAAAAAAGTGTCCAAATAAAGTCTGCTTTCAGTTGATAATATTTCTAAACACTTGGCCATCACTTTTCGGTCTGCGGTCTTCGAACTTTGGCTGTTATTTCCAAATTTGCTTTAGTTTCCTGCTCCAAAATGGATTAGTCACGAGATGATAGAGGTATGCACTGTTTAATATATTAAGAGGGTTGGCCAATAAACATTTCGACACGTCGAAAACATTTACAGCGTTTCAAACTGTCAGGTCGTGCAGCAGCAGCAGAGACGCGAGCCCAGAGGTGCAAGAAAAAAAAGTACGTTTGAGATCCGGTATCGGCTCCACGCTGAGAGGCTCTTGACCCGGCGTGGAGCTGCCGTGTAGTGAGGAGTCAAACTGTGATTGTGTTGGGCAGCTCCCAGGCGTGAATGTGTGAAGCTGTATGAATGTGAAACAGGAGGAAAGAAGCAGCAGGACTGTTTTCCTGGATAGACGATTGTGGACTGTGGGCTTCTGCACAAACTCTACACAGCGATCATTTAAATTATTTTTAATTGAGGCTATTTCATCGTTTCATTTTGCACTGATTGCAACTTTCTCACTGGATATTTTCAGTCTGGCTTGAACTTGAACTGTATTTATCTATTAGCAGCGTTCTTCGAGCACAGCAGGAAGGTTCCTGGTTCGAACCTCGGCTGGGTGAAGTTTGCATGTTCTCCCCGTGTGAGCCTCGTATATGACACTTAAATACTACGATAAAGTCGTATAAAATCACAGCTCACATTAAAAACCTCGTCAGACGCAGGTCATGTTGTATCATATCCTTCTTTGCATCCTCTGTGTGTGATCACACGTGTACATTGTGGAAACGGTGTGTCGACAGATTGATGTCGAATCGGTTGAGAAACACTGACAGAAGTTTAAAACATCCCTTTAAGTGAGCGAGGAGGGCAAGAGGGGCCACGGGGATTTAATGAGCAGTCCAAATGGAGGCTCCGCTCTTCCTGTCTAACTCCCTCCACTCCACAACACACACACACACACACACACACACACACACACACACAGACACGGGCAGGAAAACACATCATAAGGTCAAAAGTAAGTTGTTATCTCGGGTAATGCGTTGTCCAGTGAGGCAAGACTGTCCGCTCTAATCACGCTGTCTATATTTCTGGGGGCAGAGTAAAGTTAATTTCCCCCTTAAGATGAGAATACAGGGTGAAGTTTTTAAAACTAATAGAGCGGAGCAGCGGGGTAGAAAGGGCCAATAAGATCTGACCCGGAGCGTAAATGGATTCCCAAAGGACTTTTTTTTTTTTTTCTGCTGTTTTATTTGTTTCAATCTCTGAGATTCAGTCGAAAAATCAAATCAGTGATTGTTTGAAAAACAATGGAATGGAAAAACTGACAGAGGCATAAACACACACACTCACACACACACACACACACACACACACACACAATCCTCTACAGTAAGACGTATTCGTTAACAACAGGTGTTCTGGGTACCTGAAGTGGTCTCCGTGGCTGGTCTGGATGTGGCAGGTTCCTCCGTTAGAGCAGGGGAAGCTAATGCAGGCATTGATGGGTATTTCACAGTTCTGACCCTGGAGGAGAAGAGAGGACAATGCAGGGCAAAGAAATGAATAATTGAATATGTTCCTTTCATTTTCATTCCACTATTCAAACAGAGACAACACAGCCCAGGGACGCCTTCAGATCTCCTCACTTTTCTTCTCACAGTTCCTGTGAGATCATCTTTCTCCTTTAGACTCGATATCACATTCAGGAAGTGGAAGCGGAAATAATCATCTACGTGCTAATCATGAAAACTGACGGGTGCTTGAACGGCGCAGGACGAAAAGCTCGCCTGTCGCCTGCAGGGATGCGAGTTCAATCGTTGGAAACAAGCGAACCAATGAACACAGCTGTGGTGGGAAGCTGTTGAGGGATCTGACTTATTTTTTCGGGCTGTGGATCAAGCGAATGCACGGGGACAGTCACATGAATAATTTACTGCTTCAACTCAACACCGACCAACTTCATATCACACCAATAAAAACACTTATATTATAGGCAAGGTGTAAAATATAGTTCCTGTTCTGGATTAGGAAAATCAGAAATAAGGTCACTATAAAATAAATCTTCACAAAATAAACCTCATCTTACACTACAGTGTCGGTTGTGACGCCTGTGAGCAGAGCGGTGGTACTATATCTTCTCATATTGAAGGAGTCAGAGAGGCAAAAACATCAAATCAAAGTGGATCAATCAGGTTTTATTTAAACAATGATCGTAATTTATATGAAAACTGACCCAGGACGGGGTGACACACACCTCCGGTTGTCGAATTTGTCTTCATTGCTTGCAGACAGACACCATTTATCTTTTACTTCTGTAGTAAGCAACCAATGTTCTGCTTTTGGACCACTGATTTTTTTTACTATCGCGGTCAAAGAAAAACAGCCTGAAGTGTGATGGAGGCTTGAATTAATCTATTGTGGTTGGTTAATCTGAAAATAAAGCTCCACTTTTAATTATTGTTCTTTCTCCCTCCCTTCTTACACACACACACGATTATCAGCTGACACATACTGTACGTACTTCACAGTATTCACACGCGGACACATGACACGGCCCGCTGCCTTGATTCATTGCTCTTTTTCGCCACACACCTGTTTTCTAAATAAGCAGCTTTCAGTAGGAACTGTATCATGTATCCTACACACACACACACACACACACACACACACACACACACACACACACACACACACTCAGCGTCGAGCCCTGCGGCTGTAGTTTTAATTTCAAACCACCGAACCTTTCGGCCGCCAACACACCCACTTCCTCTGATCAAAGCTGAGAGGAGGACGTTTATTCTTGCGTTCTCTCTCAATCCATCTTCATTATTTCTTCCTCTCCTTTCTTTCTCGCACTAACTATTTGTTTACGTTCTGCTTCCTCTTTCTCGCTCTTCTTCTTTTTAGCCCTTCACTACATTTATTTATCTTTTCCTATACATCCACCTCTCTCCTCCCTCCCTTCCTTCCATCTTTTATTCTCTGCTGCTCCTTCTTCCTTTCCTCTCACACATTTTAATTAACATCGTCCCAATGGATGCTGACACAGAAAGGAAAACATACACACAGACATGTACATGCACACACACACACACACACACACAGCCTACAGTCCCTGTTTCCCAGTCTGTGACCTTGGCAAGTGATGTTTTAATTAAAAGTGAGATTAAGGCTTTGTCCTGCTGTAAAAGCCCAAAGGTTATGAGGTGTGTGTGTGTACACATGAGACCATAAGAGTATCTTTTAAGAACCCACTGATCTCTCCACACACACACACACACACACATGTATATTCCACACATCACCACCTCCTGCTAGTAGATTTGCATGTCTTCACTAATGCAGGGGTCTTGACAATTATTACACCGTCTGTCTTCTGGTCGGTCGATACCTCCAGTGCAGCCAGCTGCAGTCATCATTTCTCTATTGACGGACAGGTAGAAACATTATGTATGCAAGGCCGGAGCTAAGCCTGATAATGCTGCTAATACCGCCGGCTTATGCAGAGCGGATATCCATCTATAGGGTAGCTTTTTCTTTTTTTTAACACGTGCAGCCGATTCCATGCACCAGGCGGCAAAAGTGACGTTTTTTCCTGCAGCCGTGCCACCTGGATTTCATAATTCAGAGCTCGAGTAAACAGGGGAATCATCGAATAACAGTTATTTACAGTGTGTGACGGCGCAGGGAGCTGGTAATAAGGACGAAGAAGATGGAACGTGGCACGTAAATTGTCAGGGTTCAAGGACTGATTCATGCCGTTGCAGCACCTGCTAAAATGTATTTCCACTTCTGATGAGCCGACGTTGGAAATGTCTCCTGATAAACAGCAGAGATGATGGTGGAAGATGCATCGCAGCAATAAATGAATAAGAACGTGGAGCTAAATCAAAGAATGAAGTACCCAACATAAACAATCTCACTGTGATACTTTGTGCAAATCAGTGTTACCCCAGCTCACCCCGCTTCCACTTCAAAGTGCATCTCACCTTGAATCCGTACGGACAGGTGCAGTGGTAGGATCCGGTAGCATCAGAGACACAGGTGCCGTTGTTTTGGCAGGGCGCTGCCAGGCAGGGGGCGCACTTTGACATCAGGCTGATATCTACGGGACCTGAGGAAGGAAACGGAAAGCAAGAAAAGCAGATGAGAGAAGGAAGAGGAGGAGGAGGAGGAGGAGGAGAGAGGGATTAAGATAAGAAGACAGAGAAGGAGAGAAGAAGAAAAGACATACATATTTAGTGATAGTGTGCTGAGAGGCACTCCCATGGACTTCATTTAATGGATGGTGTCTTAAGAAAAGGCCTCAGAGGAGAAAAAAAAAGGAAGAGCTTAGGAGAGCAATAAATGTGATTTGTTTCAGAGGCCAGGGCATGTGGAAGCAAGAGGAAGAGGAAGAGGAAGAGGAAGAGGAAGTATTTGATTCAGTCTGATGATGTATGGCTCCTCTACGCCTCAACAAGAGTTTGATCTCCACAGCCACGGTTTTCAACTACAACACTTCCTCTGATAAACACATGTGTTAGAGTATCTCCGTACATGCAGGATCAGAGTTTTCGAGATGGATTTTTTCCGGTGTGTAAAAAAAGTCGACTTCTAAAGTCTTTTTCCCTCCCTGGTTTGAGAGCAGGGGAGCCCTGGGGCAGGTAACGTTAGAGGTCTGCTGCTCCCGTGCTCCATCTGCATGAGTGAAATACGACTGGAGGGACGAGGAGAGGCAGCGCTCTTTTAAAGAAACAGTCTGATGCGTTACCCAACAGCACAAACAGCCTCAGCATGGACAGGTCACACAGTTTGTAATTTTCATAATCTGCATGTTTTTGGAGGGGGGTGAAACCAAAGTCCGCTGTGTTCAAACTCGGAGTATTCTTGGCTCTAGACAGCCGACCGCTGATCTGCAACTCACATAATCATGTAAATATAAAACCACTGACAGCTCCCCTCATCGAAAATAATGGAAACTTGTCCTCAGAGCTGGATACAAGTCCAACTCTTCAGACTGCCTGAAGACAAAACCCAGATCTTACAAACTGTGAGGTCAAAGATAAAATACTTCAACAAAGGATCAAGCCTCATAAAAAATCTGTTCTTCTCTGAGACAATGTGACCGAGATGGAAGAGTCCGAGCACAGAACCGATTCCCTCACTGCCACGTATCGCTGCTCTGAACACCTTTCTGCACGTTAATCTGCCAGAATCCAGGGATTAACCCAATGCTAAAACAGGTCAACACTGATATGCATGTACAAATAATAATGTAATGTGTCGGTGAGCAGAATAAAGAGGAGGCTCTTTACCTTTACACTGAAACTTGTTGAGCGGCGTGGTGAGCAGGAGCCTGTCGGCCATGTCAGGAGGTCCGGTACAACGAGCGATGCCTGCAAAAACACACTTAGTTCATACTTTGCAACTTCTCTCACATAAAACAGGAGATGCACATCTATAAATATTTAGGTTACAGGTGTTTTAATCACATCTGGATTGTGATTTTTCTTCTTACCGGGCTCTTTGAAGCCAGCCTTGACCCACTGAGAGAGCCAGCGCAGGTCACAGTTACAGTACAGAGGGTTGGCACCCAGAGCCCTGGACGCAAACACACAATGACAAATATAATCCACAACTTGCACTGAGGACGCTTGCGTACACAGGCAGATATAAGGAGCTGCACTTACAGGTGGGACAGAGAGGTGAGGTGGTTGAAAGCTCCTTCTGGTATGGTTGAAAGGTCGTTGCCGTGGAGGGTGCTGGAGGGAGAGCGGGAAAAACAAGAAGCGCGCATGAATATTAAACACAAAAAGTGACCTTGTTACAGATTCAAGCGCTTACTTTTTGACCCATTGTTAATTTTAATGTGTAGTTAATTAATTGATGAAGTGTTCAGTGTCCCTTCATAATCACGCTCTGTGCGGCGGAGGAGATGAATGAGAAGCAGCATTCTGACCTTTTCGCTTCAAGCCCAGGATGCTACCAGCTACGTACACTCCCACTGTGACTAATGCTGCAGCATTGTTTCTGTTTCTGCTACTGCTGGAGTCTGTGCATGACTGCAGGGAGGATGAGGACGGGTGTCGTCCACCTTGTGAACCTGCCATCCAACCGCTCCATCACCCAGTATTAGAGAGGCTGCAGAGAGTGCAAACTGTATGCAACAAACATTCAGTTCTACCTCAGCTTAGAGCAGCCTGAATACTCTATAGCAGTGTTTCTCAGACGTAGGCCAGCCCTGCTCAGCTGCAGACAGTTTACGTCTATCTTCACGTCACATTTTAGTTCATAACTAATCACGGATGTATGCACGCACCACGGAAATGAACGTGACGACGTATCGGGCTGATATTGAAACAAAACCAGCACTATCTTTAGTTTAATTTCAAACTGTAGACTGTCAGTGATCCGAAATGTTATAACAGTACCACTACAGGGAGGTCGCGTACCACCAGTGGTGCTCAGGACCACAGTTTGAGAACCAGACACACTCCTGCCTGTAGTATTCCTGTTACATCACTGTGATAACAAACTATTTAAAGTATATTTTTTGGGCTTTTATGCCTTTAATGTATAGCCACCGACCACCCCAACAAACTATTCTAGAGGAAACATGACTTCAGATATAGTCGAAGGGTCTCAGTCGTCTTTCTTTGAGAGGAGTTAAATCAGGACTTGTGTCTCCTCCAGGCTTCTGGATCTACAACCAAGTCCAGTCATGGGTCATGGACCGACTGTGCTTATGTCGACACAGCAGCTGGTATAACCCGACTTTAACGCTGCATTTAAGGCTTGTCCACAGATGATGAACGTCCTACCGACTCCTCTTACAATCAGTGTCTAAACAAACCTGCTGCCTCACATCCGTCATATCAGAAGTGAGTGAAACTGACAGCCCAGCTGCCTAATGCTCCATTTTCTGCAAACCAATACACCAACCCCTGACTAGCTGCATGCTGAATTATTTAAATTATTTGTGGTTCCTCAGCTGCAGACACGCCATCATCACCTTCTATAATGGAAAATAAATAAAATATTTATGAAAGAGTAACACAAAATAAACAGAAAGCTTATTTTCATTGCCGGGCAATAAAGCTTGTCCTGCTCTCTGAATGGAATATAAACTGTCTCATATGGTCATCGCGCGTGTGTGTGTGTGTGTGTGTGTGTGTGTGTGTGTTTGTGTGTGTGTGTCACAGGCTGCAGGCTCTGATGTGTGTCGGTGTGAGCATTTTTGTTTTATGCCTTTGGGTTTGTGTGTGTGTGTTTGTCTGAAACTTTTGTCTCCAAGGGCTCAGACACTGCAGAGTGTGTGTGTGTGTGTGTGTGTGTTTGTGTGTGTGTGTGTGTGTGTGTGTCCTTTGTGTCTCGCCATCTGAGTGTGTTGCCTGCTGGATATAAGTTCACATTCCATTAGAGCGAAGGGATGTAGCAGGGGACAGCCATCAAACCTCCACTATTGGAAAACTGTATGTGTGTGTGTTTTGTGTGCATAATTCAGTGTGTGTGTGTGTGTGTAGCAGAGTGCAGGCATGTGTACAACTTTGTTTGTGTGTGTGTGTGTCCCGTGTAACTTCACGTGTTCTGTGTGTGTTTGTGCATCTATGTACGGTGGTCTAACAGCCCCCGCGTAAGGCTGGCCCAGAGGGGGTTGTGGGTAATGAGGAAGTGACAGTGATGGCTGCCTGGCAACCAGTTGCTATGCGGGGGCAGAAAAGGGACCAGTCCCCACGGCAACATCAACTAAAATGAAAGGAAGAAAGGAGGGAAGGAAAAGAAAGAAAGAAAAAAAAAAGCGATCACTAAACTTCTGCAAGGTGAAAGCCTCGTCAGTCGATACGCAGAGAAAAGGCCAGAAACAAAGACACACACTGACTTTCTCTCTCTGAACATCCACCTCTGACATATCGGGGTGGAGGTGCAAATCACAGAGGTGGAAACTTTGGGAAGTTTTCTTGTCATTTGGCTAAAGTGACCTTCTAAGAGATGCTAACAAATGACCTTAAAAAAGTGTCTGACCAGCCTCTGAAACTCGTGTTTGTGCTGATCTGTTTGCCTCGCCTTGCTGCAGTGATGCACAGACGTACTCCAGGACACTGTGACATCACTGCTGGGCGTGGTTACAGGTCCAACAAGGCAAACTGTACAGTATAAAGAATAGATATGATGTTTGTAATGTTTCAAAGCTCAAAACATGCAGTGCTTTTTGCCACCATGTTGGTAATCCTGCCTCTTCTGCCTCCTGGATAATCTAAAAATCTGTAAAGACGTGGATCATCAGTGGACCGGACGCCCAGATGCTCAAACAAGCCACCTGTAAGGGCCCCCACCTGTCAATCAAAGCGTCCACGCTCTTAATCCTGCATAACATTAAGCCTTAATATAATGTGAACAGGTGAGTTGTATAAAAGCTACAGAGACCAAAACTGTTTTTTGTACCAGGCTGTAAACATGTTTATTTCTGCTGTGAAGTTGGACATTTGGACATGGGGACTTATGGAGACTGACTCACTTCTGGAGCCAGCCTCAGGTGGACGTTAGAGGAACTGCATTTTTTTGCCACAGCCACGAATGTTGCTGCTTGTTCCAAACCACTGTCCATTAGTGATTGTTGGAGGCTTCAAACTTCTCAGTTCCTCTTTAACCACAGATATTTGTAACATCCTGAAGATAAGTTACAATTTTAAAGACGTCACAGACGACGACGACACGCAGGATTCAAAAGTAAATTCTGCGTTTTGCAGCCGCTCATGTGTGTGTGTGTGTGTGTGTGTGTGTGTGTGTGTGTGTGTGTGTGAGAGGATGCTCCGACAGCAATATTAATGTGCGCATCGTGCGTGTGTGCATGTGGGCTTGTGAGACAGAGGGTGGACAACCAGATGGATGACTGAGAGAAACAGAGGCTGAAGGTCGATTCGTCAAACACAACACTGGGCGGAGAGAGAGAGAGAGAGAGAAGGAGGAGAGAGAGAGAGGGACATGAAGGGAGAGAACAGAGCATGCAGATAGAGAGGGAGTATTAAAGAGCTGATGAGAGATCGTCACTTTTATCTTTTTTACTACCCTGAAACAACAAATAATTGGGCGGCTGTGACTCATTCTGTGACCGAGTCTTAACATGGCACTCGGTCTGGCACCGGGGGAGTGATTAAACTTTGATTTAGCTCAGGACTGTAACCAGCAAAGGAGAGTGTATGAATATTGAATCCACTGCGGCACTTGAAGATGAAGCTTGCTACTCACAGCAGGCGAAGCGCCTTGAGCCCGTCAAAGGCATGGACCGGGATGCAGCGGATCTGGTTATAACTCAGGATGCTGGAAGACAAAAAAAAACAAGGTCACAAGACTCCGGATGCACAGTTTTATGCTCTTGGATATACTCATTTTAAGTTATTTCTCTCTTGTCTTGTCAGAGTACATCCCTGAATAAATAAAAATTAATGTAGAAGGACCGAGGGGGATAAAGAGACAAAGAAGGAGGGGGGTGACACAGCAGATCTGCTTTATTACAGAACCTGAAGGCACTGTGGGTTAAACAGGGGGAAATAAATAAGGGAGCCGCATTTCAAGTAGAAAAAAACAGGTAGAGGTAAAAGAAAGAAAGAAAAAAAAACAGCCAGAGGCAAAGCCGAGGCTCTTGGCACGTCAAACTTCCACACCACAGTTCAGGTTCTCACTTTAGAAGCTGCTAATGAACCAAAAAATTAGGATTATAAATGAATTAACGTGAATGAATGAGATAAAATTGGCGATGCTGATCATGTAAATTGATCAGATTGCTGTCTGATCTGTATTTTTAAGACAAACAAGAAAATTTGTTTCCAGTAGGTCGAAATATGTCTCAGAAGAAAGAGCGGGAAACAATCTTTCTCATCTCTTACTTGAAATTAACACCGTGGCATGGAAGCCTCGAGAAATCAAAGCCAATAAATCAACAAACAGAGCCCAGAGAATCTGATGTGGAAAGTGAAACGCTGTCCTCTACCTCGAAAACCTCCTCTAACTCTTGGCATAGAAAGGTGCGCTTGAGCAAGGCATTCAGCTCGGAGAGCGTTCCACTGATGCTATCTGCAGGATAACAGTGGAAGCCTGTGGTCGCGCTGGGCAGCTCCCAGGCGTGAACGAGTGCAACTCCATGAAATATGAAACGGGGCGTTGTTGGAAAAAGAGCGAAAAATATGCGCAGTCAACTTTCCCTGTGACGCACAAAATCCTGTGAAGATGTGTCAAATCCATGTAACAGATAAGACAGATCTGAAGGCAAGAAAGATCAGCCCAGCAATAAAAGGATTCAGTAAGATGGATGGCAAAGTGTTGAAGAGAGGTGAGTTTAAGAGGAGCTAAAGCAGATTATAATTTAACAGGTTCGTTGAAGGAGAGCTGGAGGAGAGGAGCAGGAAGACCACATGTGATAAAAGAAGCTGGAAATGAGACAGAGCAGGGTGGAGACAGACGATGTCTGTGGTAAGAGGAGGACGTACGACTGAAAATAAAGCATGATGAAATGAGAACGGGGGAGAAAGATGAAGACACAGACAGGAAAGAAAGAAGACGGATGCACATGCACACACACGATCCATATGTACTCACAGTGTGGCTAGCTGAGTCATGTTGTTGAAGGTGTACGAGGCCAACGTGCTGATGCTGTTGTTGCTCAGGTCCCTGTGTAGATACAAAGCATGTTAGATCTGCACAAGGATACCGAGGACGTATTCTGGTCAAGGTTATGCGAGCGGTACGTACACCAGTGACAGCTGCTTCAGGAATGCCAGCTCCTTGGGCACAGATGTCAGCATATTACCCTCCAGGTAACTGCAAGGAAAGGTGCAATGTTAATGTGGTATGTATACGCAGGTATACACAAATATAGACCTGTGGGGAGGTAGCACATAAAAGTTTTGCAACTTCTGTTACATGAAACAGAGCTGGAGATGATGTGGGACCTGTTTATGGCACATTCACCACAGGGTGCAGCATCTTCTATGTAATATTTTTGGTGCTGTGCTCTGCAGAGTGATAATTAAAGGAATAGTTTAAGAGTTTTTTGATTATCTTAGCTTAGCACAAAGACTGGGAGCGGGAGGAAACAGCTCCAAAGTTCAAAACCGTCAAAGCCGGCGTTTTTACTCCCACGAAGGATCTCTGATGGTTGCCTGGCAACCTCGCCGTGACCACAAGACTCCGGGAAGTGACTGCGACCCCGTGGAAAAAAATAACTTCAGCAAAACATGTCTCGTGTGGAAAACCACAAAGGAGTTGTCGCGTTTCCCATTTTTCGGGTTTGAGCGAAAAGAAAACAAACAAACAAAAAAAAATATAGAATGTTTGATTCAGAGGAGTTGGCATGGCATGTGATTTAACCTTGGACAGAGCCAGGACAGCTGTTTCCCTCCGTCCTGCTTCCAGCTAAGCTACAAACAGACATGAAAGCGATACGTTCTCGTCTAACTCCTGGAGAAAAAAGTGAACATGTGTATTTCCAAAAACGAAGGACTGCTCGGTTAAACAAAGAGCGAAGCTAAACATTTGTTAGATTGTATTTCTAAACCAAGAAGGAGGATGTGAAATGGAATATGGGAGGTCATCTCTGGAACCAGACAAGAGGTACATGTAGTCAGCTCGTACGCTGACGCACAGGTCGGATTCATTCATAAATCACAGAGGAAGATTTTCTCTCTGAATTCACGACGACACGGCCGATCACGACGGGACAAGATGACACGATAACACGCGTGTGGAGGAGTCTGAGACTAACACGACGGTTTTCATCGCGTCTCTTTAAACACATTCAAACCTCGACGTTAACACACTGCCGTCTTTGTGAGCGTGTTACAAAACAGACACACACTCACGCACACAGATTTTATGATCCGCCGCTTCCTCCCTCTGTCTCAGGTCAGAAGTAGGTCATGTGGACAGTATGATGGAGTGTCTTCTTCAGCCTGATCGATACCTAATCACTGCTATTGACCCCGCAGAGCAGGCCTATTTCACAGCAACCTTGGTTTCAGTGTGCATGTGTGTTCGTGTGTGTGTGTGTGTGTGTGTGTGTGATTATTCACCTCCCCTACACGAGATTTCAGCCCTACCTTCTCCTCAATGTGCTGATCTCGATTAACACTGTTTTACCTTTTTATCCTACATCAATTAAACAATTACTATCATTATAGACATTCCTTTCATTGGTCCAATCCCATCTGTCCTAAAGACAAGACTAGTTACAAGACTGTGATGTTCAGGAAAACCATCCGGGCTGTTAACATGCCAACAGAAGCTATCACATTAACATGAGGAAGTATTATTAACTTTATTAGATAATTACAAGTTTAATTAACTTTATTTTGTCAACAGGTTCCACATATTTGTATGAAGTTATTTAAAATCTAAATATTATATCCATCTAACTTAATTAACTTGTATCAGAGTAACCCAATGAAAAACTGACTTTGGATCAACAAGTGATATTTACTGTAAGCTGACTTAAATGCAGTCTGTTATGTTATGTTGTGTATACATATTTACATACATACTTGTTTTCTCTCTTTTCAGTGTCTCTTTGCTGACAGTCTATCTAAAAAAAGGACATCACCTTTTCATAGTAGCCACAGTTGAAAGTAAAAAGCTCTCACGCTTCAGGCGAAGTGGACTTTGGCTTCTTTAGAGGCATCTTGGAAGTGACTGAATCATTTTTTAAATATTTGTAAGAAAACAACCCAAGGACACTTTTTGGTCTCCTCTCTCAGCCGCCTGTCTCTGCTCTGTCTTTCTGTTTGACAATATAATGTATTAGACAGCGTTTGAGTGCTACACCGATTCATGACATCCAAACAAACGCATAAACACGCAAATAGCCGCGTTACTCACTTTGCCTATAAACCCATCAGATCACACAGAGAGTGTGTATTTACTAAATGGTTTGCTAGTTCCTGAAGCAGCAGCGGGAAAGCTGCCGCATCGATATTGCACTGCAGCAGAGTGTGTTTACGTGTGCGTGACTTTGCATGTAATCATTGACAAAGATGCCCATTTCTGTTTGTGTGCATGCTCGTGCGCTCGCCGGCTTTTGTGTGTGTGAACAACAGAGTGTGTCCTTGTGTTCTAGTTTGCTTGTGTGTGTGTGTGTGTGTGTGTGTGTGTGTGTGTGCGCCTGACTCACAGCTCCGTGGTGTCCTTGGGAATGCCCTTGGGCAGAGAGTGCAGCCCTCTGTTGCTGCATCGCACCACGGTGTCTGAGCACGTGCAGACGTCAGGACAACCAGACGCAGGAAGACAACCATTATCCTCAGCACCTGAAGAGAGAGAGAAAGAGAGAGAGAGAGAGTCAGATATTTGGGGGATACAGAGAAGGACAGACAAAGGAGGGGGGAGGAAATGAAAGAGGGAAAGAGGATGAGACAGGTTAGAGAGAAAAAAGAGAAAGAGAGGGACGCAGAAGTGTGGCACATGGTCAATTCCACTCGACTCTGCGCTCAGCACTTTTAACGAGTACTTTATAATCCATATCAAATGACCAGGGGCTGCTAAAAAAGCAGCTACACCGGTGTGCTTCAACATCTGGCTGAGGACCTGCAGACAGGTCACAGTGATATTTAAAAAAAAACTCCTCAAATGACTCTGGAGAAACACTGAGCAGATGTTGATGGGATGGCTCTGCAACAACTTTGAAAAGTTCTGTATATACAGCAACAAAGTGAAAGTTGACGCAGCGGCGCCCGCGGTGACCTGCGAGCGGTACGAGCTGCATTCATACCAAGACGTGAACGTCCTTCATCTATGACAGAGGACAAACGAGTACAGCAAACATGTGACGGACTGTGATCTTTTAACACTCAGAGATAAGAGTGATCACAGACTGGAGTGTTGTTCTTGGCTTAAAACATCTCCCATTTACTTGACTGACAGACAAAGACACACACACACACACACACACACACACACACACACAGCTTTAATCTAGCGCTGCAGTATGAAAATAGCTGAACTGTGGTCCCAAATGTAAAACAAGCCGAGTTAAAACCATAATGAAGGATAATGAAGACCGGACACTAAGCCAATAATAACATCAGAGTTTGTGTGTTTGTGTGTACTCGTGTGTGTGTGTGTGTGTGTGTGCAGAGAGGGAGAACGATGAGGAATGAGAGAGGCCAAGTTTCGACTCATCTGTGTTCATACTTCATGCCTTTACTTCAATGCACGTACTGTATGTGTATGCACGCTCACATTCAGTTTGTTGAACAGCTCTCCCCGCCGTCCTGTGGCCATTTTCTCCTTCACTTTGTAGTTTTCTAATTGTGCTAATGCCTAAATGTCGGGTAAATGGGCGTTTATGTTCCTGGAGCAGCGTGCAGCGAGTGTATACGTGTGTGTCTTATCTGATGTGTGTGTGTGTAGGTTGTGAGTCCACAGGGAGGTGTAGCCGTGGGCTGACTCGCTCTACAGTTGGCTGATTGAACTAACATCTTAAATGTGCGCTAAATATCTTTCTCACAAATTCAATTAACTTTACCTTTCCCCCGGCTGCCTCTGGACAACTTAACAGTCATTTTACTCAACTATAAATAGACCGGACATGTGGACCTTGGTTCTGTGTGTGTGTGTGTGTCTTTGCTTCTATTCTTTGGAGAACCAGTTTGGAGATTTACACCTTCAGAGTGTCGCCCCCTGTTTGGTAGTTTGTTTGTCGGACTGTCAGCAGGATATCTTCAAACCTTCGAGGACACGCCGGCGTTGAGCCAAAGAACAATTGATTCGATGTCGGTGATGATGTAGATGTTTGATTTCCACCATCAAAAGCAATAGAGTAGTAGTTGTAGGTGTACAAGATTTTTAAAAAACCTGCTGGCGTACATGTTTTAGCTCGGTTATCATCAATTCTCACAGATGAATTCACATTTACGACTTCCTATATGCTGTTTTATGTTGGCTGGGAATTGGGATTAGCACAGAGTTAAGATTAGACATCGTAAGGTCCGTGTAAGGACAGAAGTACAAGAGCTTAAATTATCAGCCTCGCAAATTTATGTTTGTGCAGCTGAGTGTGTGTGTGTGTGTGCACGCGCAAAACCCAAGAACAAATATTAAGATCTGATACCATCTTAGAGTTTCCTCACTTGAGCCAACACAACTAACTACTTTCCAAAGTCATTTTCAGTAAATGGTTGCAGCACAGCTACAGGAAATTAGAAAAGTATAATGAAGAGAGAGAGAGAGAGGAAAATAAGGGGATATCGAAAAAAGTGTAAAGCTATAAAGAATGAAAGAAAAGGGGGGAAAAGGGAAAGAAGAGATGTAACAGACAAGGAGAGCCAGACCACACTTTGTCTATGGCGTCAAACTTGGCGGGCCAAGTCGACAGCCTAAGTCGCTATAGGCAGGCATCGTCGTGGTAACAGCAACGTCACTGTAGAAACCACAGGCTGATGTCATGTAGGGCTGCTGTTTGCCAGTGGTTACTGATCATTGTGTCCTTACAACACCCCACTGAGGATGTGTGTGTGTGTGTGTGTGTGTGTGTGTGTGTATCTGCTGGCTTAAGTCGTGGGATGATGGAAGTTTTTTTGCAGTGCGTATCTGGAAGGCTTGGTAAAGTTTGACACACAAGGACCCCTGCCCACTTCGAGTCGAGTCCAGTGCAAGAGGGCTGACATACCTGGAGTGTCTGTCAGTAAAACTGCCCAGAGATGAACTGATTTTCTGTTCTTTCACTATGATAACGAAGAAAAGAAATCAAAAAGTTATCCGAGTAAGAGGGGAGGCTCACCGTCACATGTGAAGTCTGGGGTGGCGACGTCCTGGATGGGGATCTCCTTGAGGAAGGCCGGCTTCTGGCAGCGAGGGTTTCCGCTGACCACCCTCGTCTTCTTCAGCCACTGTCCGAGCCAGGCCAAGTGACAGTCACACACGTACGGGTTGGACAGGAGGTTACTATGAGAGGGACAGATGAAATAAAAACGAAGGTCAGCGCAAACCAAAATACAGTCATACACGTGAATGCATCTAGATGGAAGACAAAGAGAGGCGGGGAGCGGGAGGGGGAACAAAAGAGAGGCAAAGGAAGAAAAGGTTATCAGTTATTTTTATTCATTTTGTGAAGTACGAGAGAGACGGAGGATGAGGAAGAAAAGGCGGAACTGTGAAAGAGAGAAAGGGAAGAGAAAAGGTTATCTGTACAGTTTATTCATTTTCCATTGGTTATCATTGCATTCGGTTGCTTTTGTAACGCCGCTCATGTAATATTTATTTATGCTGAGCCATATTTAAAGTGAGCAGAGTGGCAGGAGGCGTCGGCAGCATAGAGTAGACAGAGTTAAAGTTAAAGCTGCTCTGGGCGTCGTAACTCTGCCGGCACATCCAGGAGAGAGATGAAAATGATCAAGGATGATCAGTCAGTGTCTGCTGCAGCTCGTTGTCTTGTTAATATTATAAAATAATGGCATTAAACCAAAAATAATTGTGTAAAAGTGTAACTAAACGCTCAAACCAGATCAAACTGAAGTACATTTGAGAGCGTTGTTGACTGATTCAGGTCTAAGTCTTGACATTTGGGTGCAAAGTATTTGAATTATACATATTGTATTATAAGTATGCGTAGCTACACCCTCTACTGGTTGAAACCTGGCTATTGCAGTTGAATTTTGCTATTGGCTGAAGCCGTGGCAGCTTTCATCACAACCATCTCAACACCATGTCTGATATAAGCAGCGTCTCCTGACTGGACTGTGGCCTGCTACGTATCCTCCAGTTGTTGAGTTGTTAGCTTCACTAACGTTATAACTGATTTACCACACGGAAACTTATAGAAACGATTATGAACGTTTTGGAGTGGCTGTCGAAGCTCAGGCGCGCTGACCGCAGATGCTCATAGCCGATACGTCGGGTCAGCTCTGACTAACGCTGTATTCCTGTTACACTGAGCAGCGTCACCTCTCTCTCGTCACACATTACTGAGTCCTGGAAATGACTTGGCAAGCAACTTTTAAAAAATCTCAAGCTCAAATGAAGAAAGTTGTGACATTTTCTTCTCAGTTCTCGGCTGTTAGATGCAAAATATCAACAGCGTGCTACAGAAAAACACAAATTAACGGTGCTGTTGAAATAGTTCAGCGGTATAAGTTCAGAAGAAACACAAGTGGAAAACTTGGGGACTTGAATTTTTAGCAGTGCAGCGTTTAGTGTATTAAGAAGTCACATGTATCTCTTTAATGATGATGGTGCGCCTCCAAATTGCGTCAGGAGATATGCGAGTGGCATATTGCCTTTCACTGTGTCTGCCAAACTAATAAACCTGAAGGCTGCTGTTTGTGCTACAATATTAATGGTGTGCTGCTATAGATAGGGACGAGTTATTTCCTCATTTCCCCTGTAATGAATTGACCTCAGCGCGTAGCAACCAGACCTAAGCTAAATCCCTTCCTTCCTTTTCAGCGCGTTAATCTTTTAATTAAACGGACAAACTCTGTTGGGGAAACAATGCGCTAAAAATGGAGACGTATTAAAAAATAGTAAGAGGGAGTGATCTTTCTTTTTTTTTACGCCAATCAGCAGGCAGGTGAGCAAAGCTGAGTTCATGCATGCATCCGTCTTCCTCCACCGTCCCCATTCCCCTGTTTTGTTTCATCAAGCAGAGACTTCGATCAAAGATGACACGAACATAACGGGAGAGAGAGCGAGAGTGGGAAGCAGAGAGCATAGAGGGGATGTGGGGAGAGATTTCTGGCCTGGCATGTTCACTGTAAAAAAAATAAAATATATAAAATATACATATAAAAATCAACTTGTAGTTTTTTATTGAGCTGAGAAAACCTATGATTTACATCCTGGGTGGTCAGACGTTTGAAGAAAGTTCTCACACACACATATTCCACTTCCCCCTTCCCAACAATAATGTTATGTGACAGGTTAATACTTGTCAAAACATTACTTCATGGCAGTTCTGTACTTTTCTGCACACACCGAACGCCAGTCAACATGTTCACACACACACACACACACACACACACACACACACACACACACACACACACACATAACGTGAAAGAATATGCCATCCAAGAATCCATGTCTTAGTCACAGCAGGTGTGCACATCTTTGGCAAGATGAAAACAAGCTTGCAGATGCTATTGTGTGTGTGTGTGTGTGTGTGTGTGTGTGTGTGTGTGGGCGTGCAGATGCTGGGATATATTTAGCTTTGATAACAAATGTCCTGGGATCCAGACCAATCTAGTCGATAATGATGGAGAGCATCTGTGAGGAGAACAGTGTCCAGAGAGCAACATGTGTGTAAATGTGTGTGTGTGTGTGTGTGTGTGTGTGTGTGTTTTGCATGGTAGATAACTCCCACAGCAGGGCTAGACTTTGAGAAATTAGAGGACAGAAAAGAGCGAGACAAAGGAGGAGGAGGAGGATTCAGCCAGATTTGAAGAAGACAGACAAAAAGAGACAGTGGCGCACGGCGAGAGGCTGAAGGGAATAATGAGAGGGAGATGAACAAAACAACAAACAAACAGGAGAATAAGGACTGGAAGAGAGAGAGAGAGAGAGAGGGAGAGAGAGAGAGAGAGAGAGACATCAGATATGACTCACATGGTGGAGAGGGAGTGCAGGGTGGAGAAGGCTCCTGGGGCGATGCTGGAGATCTTGTTGTCGTACAGCGACAGCAGACGCACAGAGCTCAGGCCCGTGAATGTGCTGTTGTCAATGCAGGTGATCTGGTTGCTCCTCAGCATCCTGGAAAAAAAAAAAACACACATATATATCGAAGTGAGTGAAAGTAGAACGTTTACTTTGACCATGAAGACCTCCAGAGTCTCGTGGTTAGATCTCATCGCCAGTGGTTAGATTGACTTTTGTAAGGAGGAGGAGGAGCCCTTCTTCACTCACAGTGGTCATTATCTCTCTTTTATCAATTTATAACCTACTTATTTATATCTCACATTAGTTCACACATCGGTAACTTATTTAGCCTACATTACACCATCAATCGACACTGCAATTTGGAATCAATTCACATATTAACAATACTTATTTACATCCCATCAATTTACACTATTATTTGCTTTACTTATTTACATCTCACACCATAAATCGACATCAATCAAATCGATTCTTTGCCTAACTTTCTTACATGTCACATCATCAAACCAAATATGAGCAGTCGCCAGTCATTACAACTAATTCATAACTTTCCAAATAGGACTTACAAGCGGATTCAATGATAAAGCTCTGACACAGCGCACTGGAAACAGTGAACAGACTGATGTAGCCTACTGATATTTGACATGGTAAAAGAGGGGAGGTCCAAACTAATCATTTTAAAAAGTCGTATAATGGTAACTACGCCCATGTTGATTATTATAAACACCGAAACAGAGGGAGCTCCTGCTGGCTGTAGGTTAAGAGGTGGAGCTGAGCACCGGAGGGCTCCGGCCCAATTTAAACTCTGCTCATCGCCCAAATTTAAATCCGATTTCTTTTTTTAAGATTATTTTTTTGGGCCTTTTATGCCTTTAATGATAGTACAGCTGAAGATAGACAGGAGCAGAGAGAGGGGGAGTGACACGCAGTAAATTAGCCGTCCGATGCGGGATTCGAACC